>NW_026909412.1:0-59000 GCF_033115175.1 Lepus europaeus | reverse complement strand
AAACCATTTTTACTGTGATTTTCTCAGTCCATTGCATACGAATTCCACACCAGTTTGTCTGGATATCCCTGGATGAAGCCACAAATATCCGGTTTTGTTTTGGCTAACTCAATCCCAGATATTGCTACAGCCTCTGTGTTTGTGTATTCCTGATATTATCCACGGAGTTTATTGTTTTGAATGTTTTTTCTCAGGGAACATTTAATTTTGTGCTTGGAAACTCTAATTGGTTCCACATGGAGACACCAGCTCTACACATTCGTATTTTCTAGGGAGAAAGCTAGAGGAACTGCGGCAAACAAACATGATATTTCTGTTTGTCTAGATTACATCTTATGCACTTGCCTAACGAAAAGACTTTGCTTTTCTCCAAAACCATTTTTGTGTGATTTTCTCGGTCCATTGTATACAAATTCCACACCATTATGTCCGGATATGACTGGATGTAACCGGAAACATCCGGTTTTGTTTTGGGTAACTCAATCCCAGATATTGCTACATCCTCTGTGTTTGTGTATTCCTGATATTATCCACGGACTTTATTCTTTGGAATGTTTTTTTTCTGGGAACATTTAAGTTTGTGCTTGGAAACACTAATTGGTTCCACAGGGAAACACCAGCTCTACACATTTGTATTTTCTAGGCAGAAAGCTAGAGGAACTGCGGCAAACAAGCATGATATTTCTGTTTGTCTAGATGACATCTTATGCACTTGCCTAACGGAAAGACTTTGCTTTTCTCCAAAAGCATTTTTACTGTGATTATCTCGGTCCATTGCATACGAATTCCACACCAGTTTGTCCGGATATGACTGGATGAAACCACAAATGTCCGGTTTTGTTTTGGCTATCTCAATCCTAGATATTGCTACAGCCTCTGTGTTTGTGTATTTCTGATATTATCCACAGACTTTATTGTTTTGAATGTTTTTTTTTTCAGGGAACATTTAATTTTGTACTATTAAAACACTACTTGTTTCCACATGGAGACACCAGCTCTGCACATTCGTATTTTCTAGGGAGAAAGCTAGAGGAACTGCGGCAAACAAGCATGATATTTCTGTTTGTCTAGATGACATCTTATGCACTTGCCTAACGGAAAGACTTTGCTTTTCTCCAAAACCATTTTTACTGTGATTATCTCGGTCCATTGCATACGAATTCCACACCAGTTTGTCCGGATATGACTGGATGAAACCACAAATGTCCGGTTTTGTTTTGGCTATCTCAATCCCAGATATTGCTACAGCCTCTGTGTTTGTGTATTCCTGATATTATCCACAGACTTTATTGTTTTGAATGTTTTTTTTTCAGGGAACATTTAATTTTGTACTGTTAAAACACTACTTGTTTCCACATGGAGACACCAGCTCTGCACATTCGTATTTTCTAGGGAGAAAGCTAGAGGAACTGCGGCAAACAAACATGATATTTCTGTTTGTCTAGATGACATTTTATGCACTTGCCTAAGGAAAAGACTTTGCTTTTCTCCAAAACCATTTTACTGTGATTTTCTCAGTCCATTGCATACGAATTCCACACCAGTTTGTCTGGATATGCCTGGATGAAGCCACAAATATCCGGTTTTGTTTTGGCTAACTCTATCCCAGATATTGCTACAACCTCTGTGTTTGTGTATTCCTGATATTATCCAAGGACTTTATTTTTTTTGAAAGTTTTTTTTCAGGGAACATTTAATTTTGTGCTTGGAAACACTAATTGGTTCCACAGGGAGACACCAGCTCTACACATTCGTATTTTCTAGGGAGAAAGCTAGAGGAACTGCGGCAAACAAACATGATATTTCTGTTTGTCTAGGTAACATTTTATGCACTGGCCAAACGAAAAGTCTTTGCTTTTCTCCAAAACCATTTTTACTGTGATTTTCTCAGTCCATTGCATACGAATTCCACACCAGTTTGTCTGGATATCCCTGGATGAAGCCACAAATATCCGGTTTTGTTTTGGCTAACTCAATCCCAGATATTGCTACAGCCTCTGTGTTTGTGTATTCCTGATATTATCCACGGAGTTTATTGTTTTGAATGTTTTTTCTCAGGGAACATTTAATTTTGTGCTTGGAAACTCTAATTGGTTCCACATGGAGACACCAGCTCTACACATTCGTATTTTCTAGGGAGAAAGCTAGAGGAACTGCGGCAAACAAACATGATATTTCTGTTTGTCTAGATGACATCTTATGCACTTCCCTAACGAAAAGACTTTGCTTTTCTCCAAAACCATTTTTGTGTGATTTTCTCGGTCCATTGTATACGAATTCCACACCATTATGTCCGGATATGACTGGATGTAACCGGAAACATCCGGTTTTGTTTTGGCTAACTCAATCCCAGATATTGCTACAGCCTCTGTGTTTGTGTATTCCAGATATTATCCACGGACTTTATTCTTTGGAATGTTTTTTTTCTGGGAACATTTAAGTTTGTGCTTGGAAACACTAATTGGTTCCACAGGGAGACACCAGCTCTACACATTCGTATTTTCTAGGGAGAAAGCTAGAGGAACTGCGGCAAACAAACATGATATTTCTGTTTGTGTAGATGACATTTTATGCACTTGCCTAACGAAAAGACTTTGCTTTCCTCCAAAACCATTTGTACTGTGATTTTCTCGGTCCATTGCATACATATTCCACAAAAGTTTGTCCGGATATGACTGGATGAAACCGGAAATATCCGGTTTTCTTTTGGCTAAATCAATGAAGAGATTGGTACAGCCTCTGTGTTTGTGTATTCCTGATATTATCCACAGACTTTATTGTTTTGAAGGTTTCTTATCAGGGAACATTTAGTTATGTGCTTGGAGACTCTAACAGTTTCCACATGGAGATACAAGCTCTACATATTTGTATTTTCTAGGGAGAAACCTAGAGGAAATACAGCAAATAAACATGATATTTTTGTTTGTCTAGATGACATTTTATGCACTTGCCTAATGAAAAGACTTTGCTTTTCTCCAAAAGCATTTGTAATGTGAATTTCTCGATTCATTGCATACGAATTCCACACCAGTTTGTCTGGATATCACTGGATGAAACCAGAAATATCCAGTTTTGTTTTGGCTAACTCAATCCCAGATATTGTTACAGCCTCTGTGTTTGTGTATTCCTGATATTATCCACGGACTTTATTGTATTGAATGTTTTTTTTCAGGGAACATTTAATTTTGTACTGTTAAAACACTACTTGTTTCCACATGGAGACACCAGCTCTACACATTTGTATTTTCTAGGGAGAAAGCTAGAGGAACTGCGGCAAACAAACATGATATTTCTGTTTGTCTAGATGACATTTCATGCACTTGCCTAACGAAAAGACTTTGCTTTTCTCCAAAACCACTTTTACTGTGATTTTCTCGGTCCATTGCATACGAATTCCACACCATTATGTCCGGATATGACTGGATGAACCCGGAAATATCCGGTTTTTTTTTTGCTAACTCAATCCCAGATATTGCTTCAACCTCTGTGTTTGTGTATTCCTGATATTATCCAAGGACTTTATTTTTTTTGAAAGTTTTTTTTCAGGGAACATTTAATTTTGTGCTTGGAAACACTAATTGGTTCCACAGGGAGACACCAGCTCTACACATTCGTATTTTCTAGGGAGAAAGCTAGAGGAACTGCGGCAAACAAACATGATATTTCTGTTTGTGTAGATGACATTTTATGCACTTGCCTAACGAAAAGACTTTGCTTTCCTCCAAAACCATTTGTACTGTGATTTTCTCGGTCCATTGCATACATATTCCACAAAAGTTTGTCCGGATATGACTGGATGAAACCGGAAATATCCGGTTTTCTTTTGGCTAAATCAATGAAGAGATTGGTACAGCCTCTGTGTTTGTGTATTCCTGATATTATCCACAGACTTTATTGTTTTGAAGGTTTCTTATCAGGGAACATTTAGTTATGTGCTTGGAGACTCTAACAGTTTCCACATGGAGATACAAGCTCTACATATTTGTATTTTCTAGGGAGAAAACTAGAGGAAATACAGCAAATAAACATGATATTTTTGTTTGTCTAGATGACATTTTATGCACTTGCCTAATGAAAAGACTTTGCTTTTCTCCAAAAGCATTTGTAATGTGAATTTCTCGATTCATTGCATACGAATTCCACACCAGTTTGTCTGGATATCACTGGATGAAACCAGAAATATCCAGTTTTGTTTTGGCTAACTAAATCCCAGATATTGTTACAGCCTCTGTGTTTGTGTATTCCTGATATTATCCACGGACTTTATTGTATTGAATGTTTTTTTTCAGGGAACATTTAATTTTGTACTGTTAAAACACTACTTGTTTCCACATGGAGACACCAGCTCTACACATTTGTATATTCTAGGGAGAAAGCTAGAGGAACTGCGGCAAACAAACATGATATTTCTGTTTGTCTAGATGACATTTCATGCACTTGCCTAACGAAAAGACTTTGCTTTTCTCCAAAACCACTTTTACTGTGATTTTCTCGGTCCATTGCATACGAATTCCACACCATTATGTCCGGATATGACTGGATGAACCCGGAAATATCCGGTTTTTTTTTTGCTAACTCAATCCCAGATATTGCTTCAACCTCTGTGTTTGTGTATTCCTGATATTATCCAAGGACTTTATTTTTTTTGAAAGTTTTTTTTCAGGGAACATTTAATTTTGTGCTTGGAAACACTAATTGGTTCCACAGGGAGACACCAGCTCTACACATTCGTATTTTCTAGGGAGAAAGCTAGAGGAACTGCGGCAAACAAACATGATATTTCTGTTTGTCTAGATGACATTTTATGCACTTGCCTAACGAAAAGACTTTGCTTTCCTCCAAAACCATTTGTACTGTGATTTTCTCGGTCCATTGCATACATATTCCACAAAAGTTTGTCCGGATATGACTGGATGAAACCGGAAATATCCGGTTTTCTTTTGGCTAAATCAATGAAGAGATTGGTACAGCCTCTGTGTTTGTGTATTCCTGATATTATCCACAGACTTTATTGTTTTGAAGGTTTCTTATCAGGGAACATTTAGTTATGTGCTTGGAGACTCTAACAGTTTCCACATGGAGATACAAGCTCTACATATTTGTATTTTCTAGGGAGAAACCTAGAGGAAATACAGCAAATAAACATGATATTTTTGTTTGTCTAGATGACATTTTATGCACTTGCCTAATGAAAAGACTTTGCTTTTCTCCAAAAGCATTTGTAATGTGAATTTCTCGATTCATTGCATACGAATTCCACACCAGTTTGTCTGGATATCACTGGATGAAACCAGAAATATCCAGTTTTGTTTTGGCTAACTCAATCCCAGATATTGTTACAGCCTCTGTGTTTGTGTATTCCTGATATTATCCACGGACTTTATTGTATTGAATGTTTTTTTTCAGGGAACATTTAATTTTGTACTGTTAAAACACTACTTGTTTCCACATGGAGACACCAGCTCTACACATTTGTATTTTCTAGGGAGAAAGCTAGAGGAACTGCGGCAAACAAACATGATATTTCTGTTTGTCTAGATGACATTTCATGCACTTGCCTAACGAAAAGACTTTGCTTTTCTCCAAAACCACTTTTACTGTGATTTTCTCGGTCCATTGCATACGAATTCCACACCATTATGTCCGGATATGACTGGATGAACCCGGAAATATCCGGTTTTTTTTTTGCTAACTCAATCCCAGATATTGCTTCAACCTCTGTGTTTGTGTATTCCTGATATTATCCAAGGACTTTATTTTTTTTGAAAGTTTTTTTTCAGGGAACATTTAATTTTGTGCTTGGAAACACTAATTGGTTCCACAGGGAGACACCAGCTCTACACATTCGTATTTTCTAGGGAGAAAGCTAGAGGAACTGCGGCAAACAAACATGATATTTCTGTTTGTGTAGATGACATTTTATGCACTTGCCTAACGAAAAGACTTTGCTTTCCTCCAAAACCATTTGTACTGTGATTTTCTCGGTCCATTGCATACATATTCCACAAAAGTTTGTCCGGATATGACTGGATGAAACCGGAAATATCCGGTTTTCTTTTGGCTAAATCAATGAAGAGATTGGTACAGCCTCTGTGTTTGTGTATTCCTGATATTATCCACAGACTTTATTGTTTTGAAGGTTTCTTATCAGGGAACATTTAGTTATGTGCTTGGAGACTCTAACAGTTTCCACATGGAGATGCAAGCTCTACATATTTGTATTTTCTAGGGAGAAACCTAGAGGAAATACAGCAAATAAACATGATATTTTTGTTTGTCTAGATGACATTTTATGCACTTGCCTAATGAAAAGACTTTGCTTTTCTCCAAAAGCATTTGTAATGTGAATTTCTCGATTCATTGCATACGAATTCCACACCAGTTTGTCTGGATATCACTGGATGAAACCAGAAATATCCAGTTTTGTTTTGGCTAACTCAATCCCAGATATTGTTACAGCCTCTGTGTTTGTGTATTCCTGATATTATCCACGGACTTTATTGTATTGAATGTTTTTTTTCAGGGAACATTTAATTTTGTACTGTTAAAACACTACTTGTTTCCACATGGAGACACCAGCTCTACACATTTGTATTTTCTAGGGAGAAAGCTAGAGGAACTGCGGCAAACAAACATGATATTTCTGTTTGTCTAGATGACATTTCATGCACTTGCCTAACGAAAAGACTTTGCTTTTCTCCAAAACCACTTTTACTGTGATTTTCTCGGTCCATTGCATACGAATTCCACACCATTATGTCCGGATATGACTGGATGAACCCGGAAATATCCGGTTTTTTTTTGCTAACTCAATCCCAGATATTGCTACAACCTCTGTGTTTGTGTATTCCTGATATTATCCAAGGACTTTATTTTTTTTGAAAGTTTTTTTTCAGGGAACATTTAATTTTGTGCTTGGAAACACTAATTGGTTCCACAGGGAGAAACCAGCTCTACACATTCGTATTTTCTAGGGAGAAAGCTAGAGGAACTGCGGCAAACAAACATGATATTTCTGTTTGTGTAGATGACATTTTATGCACTTGCCTAACGAAAAGACTTTGCTTTCCTCCAAAACCATTTGTACTGTGATTTTCTCGGTCCATTGCATACATATTCCACAAAAGTTTGTCCGGATATGACTGGATGAAACCGGAAATATCCGGTTTTCTTTTGGCTAAATCAATGAAGAGATTGGTACAGCCTCTGTGTTTGTGTATTCCTGATATTATCCACAGACTTTATTGTTTTGAAGGTTTCTTATCAGGGAACATTTAGTTATGTGCTTGGAGACTCTAACAGTTTCCACATGGAGATACAAGCTCTACATATTTGTATTTTCTAGGGAGAAACCTAGAGGAAATACAGCAAATAAACATGATATTTTTGTTTGTCTAGATGACATTTTATGCACTTGCCTAATGAAAAGACTTTGCTTTTCTCCAAAAGCATTTGTAATGTGAATTTCTCGATTCATTGCATACGAATTCCACACCAGTTTGTCTGGATATCACTGGATGAAACCAGAAATATCCAGTTTTGTTTTGGCTAACTCAATCCCAGATATTGTTACAGCCTCTGTGTTTGTGTATTCCTGATATTATCCACGGACTTTATTGTATTGAATGTTTTTTTTCAGGGAACATTTAATTTTGTACTGTTAAAACACTACTTGTTTCCACATGGAGACTCCAGCTCTACACATTTGTATTTTCTAGGGAGAAAGCTAGAGGAACTGCGGCAAACAAACATGATATTTCTGTTTGTCTAGATGACATTTCATGCACTTGCCTAACGAAAAGACTTTGCTTTTCTCCAAAACCACTTTTACTGTGATTTTCTCGGTCCATTGCATACGAATTCCACACCATTATGTCCGGATATGACTGGATGAACCCGGAAATATCCGGTTTTTTTTGGCTAACTCAATCCCAGATATTGCTACAACCTCTGTGTTTGTGTATTCCTGATATTATCCACGGACTTTATTTTTTTTTGAAAGTTTTTTTTCAGGGAACATTTAATTTTGTGCTTGGAAACACTAATTGGTTCCACAGGGAGACACCAGCTCTACACATTCGTATTTTCTAGGGAGAAAGCTAGAGGAACTGCGGCAAACAAACATGATATTTCTGTTTGTGTAGATGACATTTTATGCACTTGCCTAACGAAAAGACTTTGCTTTCCTCCAAAACCATTTGTACTGTGATTTTCTCGGTCCATTGCATACATATTCCACAAAAGTTTGTCCGGATATGACTGGATGAAACCGGAAATATCTGGTTTTCTTTTGGCTAAATCAATGAAGAGATTGGTACAGCCTCTGTGTTTGTGTATTCCTGATATTATCCACAGACTTTATTGTTTTGAAGGTTTCTTATCAGGGAACATTTAGTTATGTGCTTGGAGACTCTAACAGTTTCCACATGGAGATACAAGCTCTACATATTTGTATTTTCTAGGGAGAAACCTAGAGGAAATACAGCAAATAAACATGATATTTTTGTTTGTCTAGATGACATTTTATGCACTTGCCTAATGAAAAGACTTTGCTTTTCTCCAAAAGCATTTGTAATGTGAATTTCTCGATTCATTGCATACGAATTCCACACCAGTTTGTCTGGATATCACTGGATGAAACCAGAAATATCCAGTTTTGTTTTGGCTAACTCAATCCCAGATATTGTTACAGCCTCTGTGTTTGTGTATTCCTGATATTATCCACGGACTTTATTGTATTGAATGTTTTTTTTCAGGGAACATTTAATTTTGTACTGTTAAAACACTACTTGTTTCCACATGGAGACACCAGCTCTACACATTTGTATTTTCTAGGGAGAAAGCTAGAGGAACTGCGGCAAACAAACATGATATTTCTGTTTGTCTAGATGACATTTCATGCACTTGCCTAACGAAAAGACTTTGCTTTTCTCCAAAACCACTTTTACTGTGATTTTCTCGGTCCATTGCATACGAATTCCACACCATTATGTCCGGATATGACTGGATGAACCCGGAAATATCCGGTTTTTTTTTGCTAACTCAATCCCAGATATTGCTACAACCTCTGTGTTTGTGTATTCCTGATATTATCCAAGGACTTTATTTTTTTTGAAAGTTTTTTTTCAGGGAACATTTAATTTTGTGCTTGGAAACACTAATTGGTTCCACAGGGAGACACCAGCTCTACACATTCGTATTTTCTAGGGAGAAAGCTAGAGGAACTGCGGCAAACAAACATGATATTTCTGTTTGTGTAGATGACATTTTATGCACTTGCCTAACGAAAAGACTTTGCTTTCCTCCAAAACCATTTGTACTGTGATTTTCTCGGTCCATTGCATACATATTCCACAAAAGTTTGTCCGGATATGACTGGATGAAACCGGAAATATCTGGTTTTCTTTTGGCTAAATCAATGAAGAGATTGGTACAGCCTCTGTGTTTGTGTATTCCTGATATTATCCACAGACTTTATTGTTTTGAAGGTTTCTTATCAGGGAACATTTAGTTATGTGCTTGGAGACTCTAACAGTTTCCACATGGAGATACAAGCTCTACATATTTGTATTTTCTAGGGAGAAACCTAGAGGAAATACAGCAAATAAACATGATATTTTTGTTTGTCTAGATGACATTTTATGCACTTGCCTAATGAAAAGACTTTGCTTTTCTCCAAAAGCATTTGTAATGTGAATTTCTCGATTCATTGCATACGAATTCCACACCAGTTTGTCTGGATATCACTGGATGAAACCAGAAATATCCAGTTTTGTTTTGGCTAACTAAATCCCAGATATTGTTACAGCCTCTGTGTTTGTGTATTCCTGATATTATCCACGGACTTTATTGTATTGAATGTTTTTTTTCAGGGAACATTTAATTTTGTACTGTTAAAACACTACTTGTTTCCACATGGAGACACCAGCTCTACACATTTGTATTTTCTAGGGAGAAAGCTAGAGGAACTGCGGCAAACAAACATGATATTTCTGTTTGTCTAGATGACATTTCATGCACTTTCCTAACGAAAAGACTTTGCTTTTCTCCAAAACCATTTTTACTGTGATTTTCTCGGTCCATTGCATACAAATTCCACACTAGTTTGTCCGGATATCACTATATGAAACCGGAAATATCCGGTTTTGTTTTGGCTAACTCAATCCCATTTATTGGTACAGCCTCTGTGCTTTTGTATTCCTGATATTTTCCACGGACTTTATTGTTTTGAATGCTTTTTATCAGGGAACATTTAATTTTGTTCTTTGAAACACTAATTGTTTCCACATGGAGATACCAGCTCTACACATTCGTATTTTCTAGGGAGAAAGCTAGAGGAACTGCGGCAAACAAACATGATATTTCTGTTTGTGTAGATGACATTTTATGCACTTGCCTAAGGAAAAGACTTTGCTTCCACCAAAACCATTTTTACTGGGATTTTCTAGGTCCACTGCATACAAATTGCACAACAGTTTTTCCGGATAACACTGTATGAAACGGGAAATATCTGGTTTTGTTTTGTCTAACTCAATCCCAGATATTGCTACAGCTTCTGTGTTTGTGTATTCCTGATATTATCCACGGACTTTATTTTTTTCAATGTTTTTTTTCAGGGAACATTTAATTTTGTGCTTGGGAACTCTAATTGGTTCCACCTGGAGACACGAGCTCTACAGATTCATATTTTCTAGGAAGAAAGCTAGAGGAACTGCGGCAAACAAACATGATATTTCTGTTTGTCTAGATGACATCTTATGCACTTGCGTAACGAAAGGACTTTGCTTCTCCAAAACCATTTTTACTGTGATTTTCTCGGTCCATTGCACACGAATTCCACACCACTTTCTCCGGATATGACTGGATGAAACGGGAAATATCCGGTTTTCTTTTAGCTAAATCAATGAAGAGATTGGTACAGCCTCTGTGTTTTTTTATTCCTGATATTATAAACGGACTTTTTTGTTTTGAAAGTTTTTTATCAGGGAACATTTAATTATGTGCTTGGAAACTCTGTTTCCACATGGAGTTGTCAGCTCTACATATTTGTATTATCTAGGGAGAAAGCTAGAGGAACTGCGGCAAACAAACATGATATTTCTGTTTGTCTAGGTAACATTTTATGCACTGGCCAAACGAAAAGTCTTTGCTTTTCTCCAAAACCATTTTTACTGTGATTTTCTCAGTCCATTGCATACGAATTCCACACCAGTTTGTCTGGATATCCCTGGATGAAGCCACAAATATCCGGTTTTGTTTTGGCTAACTCAATCCCAGATATTGCTACAGCCTCTGTGTTTGTGTATTCCTGATATTATCCACGGAGTTTATTGTTTTGAATGTTTTTTCTCAGGGAACATTTAATTTTGTGCTTGGAAACTCTAATTGGTTCCACATGGAGACACCAGCTCTACACATTCGTATTTTCTAGGGAGAAAGCTAGAGGAACTGCGGCAAACAAACATGATATTTCTGTTTGTCTAGATTACATCTTATGCACTTGCCTAACGAAAAGACTTTGCTTTTCTCCAAAACCATTTTTGTGTGATTTTCTCGGTCCATTGTATACAAATTCCACACCATTATGTCCGGATATGACTGGATGTAACCGGAAACATCCGGTTTTGTTTTGGCTAACTCAATCCCAGATATTGCTACAGCCTCTGTGTTTGTGTATTCCTGATATTATCCACGGACTTTATTCTTTGGAATGTTTTTTTTCTGGGAACATTTAAGTTTGTGCTTGGAAACACTAATTGGTTCCACAGGGAAACACCAGCTCTACACATTTGTATTTTCTAGGCAGAAAGCTAGAGGAACTGCGGCAAACAAGCATGATATTTCTGTTTGTCTAGATGACATCTTATGCACTTGCCTAACGGAAAGACTTTGCTTTTCTCCAAAAGCATTTTTACTGTGATTATCTCGGTCCATTGCATACGAATTCCACACCAGTTTGTCCGGATATGACTGGATGAAACCACAAATGTCCGGTTTTGTTTTGGCTATCTCAATCCTAGATATTGCTACAGCCTCTGTGTTTGTGTATTTCTGATATTATCCACAGACTTTATTGTTTTGAATGTTTTTTTTTTCAGGGAACATTTAATTTTGTACTATTAAAACACTACTTGTTTCCACATGGAGACACCAGCTCTGCACATTCGTATTTTCTAGGGAGAAAGCTAGAGGAACTGCGGCAAACAAGCATGATATTTCTGTTTGTCTAGATGACATCTTATGCACTTGCCTAACGGAAAGACTTTGCTTTTCTCCAAAACCATTTTTACTGTGATTATCTCGGTCCATTGCATACGAATTCCACACCAGTTTGTCCGGATATGACTGGATGAAACCACAAATGTCCGGTTTTGTTTTGGCTATCTCAATCCCAGATATTGCTACAGCCTCTGTGTTTGTGTATTCCTGATATTATCCACAGACTTTATTGTTTTGAATGTTTTTTTTTCAGGGAACATTTAATTTTGTACTGTTAAAACACTACTTGTTTCCACATGGAGACACCAGCTCTGCACATTCGTATTTTCTAGGGAGAAAGCTAGAGGAACTGCGGCAAACAAACATGATATTTCTGTTTGTCTAGATGACATTTTATGCACTTGCCTAAGGAAAAGACTTTGCTTTTCTCCAAAACCATTTTACTGTGATTTTCTCAGTCCATTGCATACGAATTCCACACCAGTTTGTCTGGATATGCCTGGATGAAGCCACAAATATCCGGTTTTGTTTTGGCTAACTCTATCCCAGATATTGCTACAACCTCTGTGTTTGTGTATTCCTGATATTATCCAAGGACTTTATTTTTTTTGAAAGTTTTTTTTCAGGGAACATTTAATTTTGTGCTTGGAAACACTAATTGGTTCCACAGGGAGACACCAGCTCTACACATTCGTATTTTCTAGGGAGAAAGCTAGAGGAACTGCGGCAAACAAACATGATATTTCTGTTTGTCTAGGTAACATTTTATGCACTGGCCAAACGAAAAGTCTTTGCTTTTCTCCAAAACCATTTTTACTGTGATTTTCTCAGTCCATTGCATACGAATTCCACACCAGTTTGTCTGGATATCCCTGGATGAAGCCACAAATATCCGGTTTTGTTTTGGCTAACTCAATCCCAGATATTGCTACAGCCTCTGTGTTTGTGTATTCCTGATATTATCCACGGAGTTTATTGTTTTGAATGTTTTTTCTCAGGGAACATTTAATTTTGTGCTTGGAAACTCTAATTGGTTCCACATGGAGACACCAGCTCTACACATTCGTATTTTCTAGGGAGAAAGCTAGAGGAACTGCGGCAAACAAACATGATATTTCTGTTTGTCTAGATGACATCTTATGCACTTCCCTAACGAAAAGACTTTGCTTTTCTCCAAAACCATTTTTGTGTGATTTTCTCGGTCCATTGTATACGAATTCCACACCATTATGTCCGGATATGACTGGATGTAACCGGAAACATCCGGTTTTGTTTTGGCTAACTCAATCCCAGATATTGCTACAGCCTCTGTGTTTGTGTATTCCAGATATTATCCACGGACTTTATTCTTTGGAATGTTTTTTTTCTGGGAACATTTAAGTTTGTGCTTGGAAACACTAATTGGTTCCACAGGGAGACACCAGCTCTACACATTCGTATTTTCTAGGGAGAAAGCTAGAGGAACTGCGGCAAACAAACATGATATTTCTGTTTGTCTAGATGACATTTTATGCACTTGCCTAACGAAAAGACTTTGCTTTCCTCCAAAACCATTTGTACTGTGATTTTCTCGGTCCATTGCATACATATTCCACAAAAGTTTGTCCGGATATGACTGGATGAAACCGGAAATATCCGGTTTTCTTTTGGCTAAATCAATGAAGAGATTGGTACAGCCTCTGTGTTTGTGTATTCCTGATATTATCCACAGACTTTATTGTTTTGAAGGTTTCTTATCAGGGAACATTTAGTTATGTGCTTGGAGACTCTAACAGTTTCCACATGGAGATACAAGCTCTACATATTTGTATTTTCTAGGGAGAAACCTAGAGGAAATACAGCAAATAAACATGATATTTTTGTTTGTCTAGATGACATTTTATGCACTTGCCTAATGAAAAGACTTTGCTTTTCTCCAAAAGCATTTGTAATGTGAATTTCTCGATTCATTGCATACGAATTCCACACCAGTTTGTCTGGATATCACTGGATGAAACCAGAAATATCCAGTTTTGTTTTGGCTAACTCAATCCCAGATATTGTTACAGCCTCTGTGTTTGTGTATTCCTGATATTATCCACGGACTTTATTGTATTGAATGTTTTTTTTCAGGGAACATTTAATTTTGTACTGTTAAAACACTACTTGTTTCCACATGGAGACACCAGCTCTACACATTTGTATTTTCTAGGGAGAAAGCTAGAGGAACTGCGGCAAACAAACATGATATTTCTGTTTGTCTAGATGACATTTCATGCACTTGCCTAACGAAAAGACTTTGCTTTTCTCCAAAACCACTTTTACTGTGATTTTCTCGGTCCATTGCATACGAATTCCACACCATTATGTCCGGATATGACTGGATGAACCCGGAAATATCCGGTTTTTTTTTTGCTAACTCAATCCCAGATATTGCTTCAACCTCTGTGTTTGTGTATTCCTGATATTATCCAAGGACTTTATTTTTTTTGAAAGTTTTTTTTCAGGGAACATTTAATTTTGTGCTTGGAAACACTAATTGGTTCCACAGGGAGACACCAGCTCTACACATTCGTATTTTCTAGGGAGAAAGCTAGAGGAACTGCGGCAAACAAACATGATATTTCTGTTTGTGTAGATGACATTTTATGCACTTGCCTAACGAAAAGACTTTGCTTTCCTCCAAAACCATTTGTACTGTGATTTTCTCGGTCCATTGCATACATATTCCACAAAAGTTTGTCCGGATATGACTGGATGAAACCGGAAATATCCGGTTTTCTTTTGGCTAAATCAATGAAGAGATTGGTACAGCCTCTGTGTTTGTGTATTCCTGATATTATCCACAGACTTTATTGTTTTGAAGGTTTCTTATCAGGGAACATTTAGTTATGTGCTTGGAGACTCTAACAGTTTCCACATGGAGATACAAGCTCTACATATTTGTATTTTCTAGGGAGAAAACTAGAGGAAATACAGCAAATAAACATGATATTTTTGTTTGTCTAGATGACATTTTATGCACTTGCCTAATGAAAAGACTTTGCTTTTCTCCAAAAGCATTTGTAATGTGAATTTCTCGATTCATTGCATACGAATTCCACACCAGTTTGTCTGGATATCACTGGATGAAACCAGAAATATCCAGTTTTGTTTTGGCTAACTCAATCCCAGATATTGTTACAGCCTCTGTGTTTGTGTATTCCTGATATTATCCACGGACTTTATTGTATTGAATGTTTTTTTTCAGGGAACATTTAATTTTGTACTGTTAAAACACTACTTGTTTCCACATGGAGACACCAGCTCTACACATTTGTATATTCTAGGGAGAAAGCTAGAGGAACTGCGGCAAACAAACATGATATTTCTGTTTGTCTAGATGACATTTCATGCACTTGCCTAACGAAAAGACTTTGCTTTTCTCCAAAACCACTTTTACTGTGATTTTCTCGGTCCATTGCATACGAATTCCACACCATTATGTCCGGATATGACTGGATGAACCCGGAAATATCCGGTTTTTTTTTTGCTAACTCAATCCCAGATATTGCTTCAACCTCTGTGTTTGTGTATTCCTGATATTATCCAAGGACTTTATTTTTTTTGAAAGTTTTTTTTCAGGGAACATTTAATTTTGTGCTTGGAAACACTAATTGGTTCCACAGGGAGACACCAGCTCTACACATTCGTATTTTCTAGGGAGAAAGCTAGAGGAACTGCGGCAAACAAACATGATATTTCTGTTTGTCTAGATGACATTTTATGCACTTGCCTAACGAAAAGACTTTGCTTTCCTCCAAAACCATTTGTACTGTGATTTTCTCGGTCCATTGCATACATATTCCACAAAAGTTTGTCCGGATATGACTGGATGAAACCGGAAATATCCGGTTTTCTTTTGGCTAAATCAATGAAGAGATTGGTACAGCCTCTGTGTTTGTGTATTCCTGATATTATCCACAGACTTTATTGTTTTGAAGGTTTCTTATCAGGGAACATTTAGTTATGTGCTTGGAGACTCTAACAGTTTCCACATGGAGATACAAGCTCTACATATTTGTATTTTCTAGGGAGAAACCTAGAGGAAATACAGCAAATAAACATGATATTTTTGTTTGTCTAGATGACATTTTATGCACTTGCCTAATGAAAAGACTTTGCTTTTCTCCAAAAGCATTTGTAATGTGAATTTCTCGATTCATTGCATACGAATTCCACACCAGTTTGTCTGGATATCACTGGATGAAACCAGAAATATCCAGTTTTGTTTTGGCTAACTCAATCCCAGATATTGTTACAGCCTCTGTGTTTGTGTATTCCTGATATTATCCACGGACTTTATTGTATTGAATGTTTTTTTTCAGGGAACATTTAATTTTGTACTGTTAAAACACTACTTGTTTCCACATGGAGACACCAGCTCTACACATTTGTATTTTCTAGGGAGAAAGCTAGAGGAACTGCGGCAAACAAACATGATATTTCTGTTTGTCTAGATGACATTTCATGCACTTGCCTAACGAAAAGACTTTGCTTTTCTCCAAAACCACTTTTACTGTGATTTTCTCGGTCCATTGCATACGAATTCCACACCATTATGTCCGGATATGACTGGATGAACCCGGAAATATCCGGTTTTTTTTTTGCTAACTCAATCCCAGATATTGCTTCAACCTCTGTGTTTGTGTATTCCTGATATTATCCAAGGACTTTATTTTTTTTGAAAGTTTTTTTTCAGGGAACATTTAATTTTGTGCTTGGAAACACTAATTGGTTCCACAGGGAGACACCAGCTCTACACATTCGTATTTTCTAGGGAGAAAGCTAGAGGAACTGCGGCAAACAAACATGATATTTCTGTTTGTGTAGATGACATTTTATGCACTTGCCTAACGAAAAGACTTTGCTTTCCTCCAAAACCATTTGTACTGTGATTTTCTCGGTCCATTGCATACATATTCCACAAAAGTTTGTCCGGATATGACTGGATGAAACCGGAAATATCCGGTTTTCTTTTGGCTAAATCAATGAAGAGATTGGTACAGCCTCTGTGTTTGTGTATTCCTGATATTATCCACAGACTTTATTGTTTTGAAGGTTTCTTATCAGGGAACATTTAGTTATGTGCTTGGAGACTCTAACAGTTTCCACATGGAGATGCAAGCTCTACATATTTGTATTTTCTAGGGAGAAACCTAGAGGAAATACAGCAAATAAACATGATATTTTTGTTTGTCTAGATGACATTTTATGCACTTGCCTAATGAAAAGACTTTGCTTTTCTCCAAAAGCATTTGTAATGTGAATTTCTCGATTCATTGCATACGAATTCCACACCAGTTTGTCTGGATATCACTGGATGAAACCAGAAATATCCAGTTTTGTTTTGGCTAACTCAATCCCAGATATTGTTACAGCCTCTGTGTTTGTGTATTCCTGATATTATCCACGGACTTTATTGTATTGAATGTTTTTTTTCAGGGAACATTTAATTTTGTACTGTTAAAACACTACTTGTTTCCACATGGAGACACCAGCTCTACACATTTGTATTTTCTAGGGAGAAAGCTAGAGGAACTGCGGCAAACAAACATGATATTTCTGTTTGTCTAGATGACATTTCATGCACTTGCCTAACGAAAAGACTTTGCTTTTCTCCAAAACCACTTTTACTGTGATTTTCTCGGTCCATTGCATACGAATTCCACACCATTATGTCCGGATATGACTGGATGAACCCGGAAATATCCGGTTTTTTTTTGCTAACTCAATCCCAGATATTGCTACAACCTCTGTGTTTGTGTATTCCTGATATTATCCAAGGACTTTATTTTTTTTGAAAGTTTTTTTTCAGGGAACATTTAATTTTGTGCTTGGAAACACTAATTGGTTCCACAGGGAGAAACCAGCTCTACACATTCGTATTTTCTAGGGAGAAAGCTAGAGGAACTGCGGCAAACAAACATGATATTTCTGTTTGTGTAGATGACATTTTATGCACTTGCCTAACGAAAAGACTTTGCTTTCCTCCAAAACCATTTGTACTGTGATTTTCTCGGTCCATTGCATACATATTCCACAAAAGTTTGTCCGGATATGACTGGATGAAACCGGAAATATCCGGTTTTCTTTTGGCTAAATCAATGAAGAGATTGGTACAGCCTCTGTGTTTGTGTATTCCTGATATTATCCACAGACTTTATTGTTTTGAAGGTTTCTTATCAGGGAACATTTAGTTATGTGCTTGGAGACTCTAACAGTTTCCACATGGAGATACAAGCTCTACATATTTGTATTTTCTAGGGAGAAACCTAGAGGAAATACAGCAAATAAACATGATATTTTTGTTTGTCTAGATGACATTTTATGCACTTGCCTAATGAAAAGACTTTGCTTTTCTCCAAAAGCATTTGTAATGTGAATTTCTCGATTCATTGCATACGAATTCCACACCAGTTTGTCTGGATATCACTGGATGAAACCAGAAATATCCAGTTTTGTTTTGGCTAACTCAATCCCAGATATTGTTACAGCCTCTGTGTTTGTGTATTCCTGATATTATCCACGGACTTTATTGTATTGAATGTTTTTTTTCAGGGAACATTTAATTTTGTACTGTTAAAACACTACTTGTTTCCACATGGAGACTCCAGCTCTACACATTTGTATTTTCTAGGGAGAAAGCTAGAGGAACTGCGGCAAACAAACATGATATTTCTGTTTGTCTAGATGACATTTCATGCACTTGCCTAACGAAAAGACTTTGCTTTTCTCCAAAACCACTTTTACTGTGATTTTCTCGGTCCATTGCATACGAATTCCACACCATTATGTCCGGATATGACTGGATGAACCCGGAAATATCCGGTTTTTTTTGGCTAACTCAATCCCAGATATTGCTACAACCTCTGTGTTTGTGTATTCCTGATATTATCCACGGACTTTATTTTTTTTTGAAAGTTTTTTTTCAGGGAACATTTAATTTTGTGCTTGGAAACACTAATTGGTTCCACAGGGAGACACCAGCTCTACACATTCGTATTTTCTAGGGAGAAAGCTAGAGGAACTGCGGCAAACAAACATGATATTTCTGTTTGTGTAGATGACATTTTATGCACTTGCCTAACGAAAAGACTTTGCTTTCCTCCAAAACCATTTGTACTGTGATTTTCTCGGTCCATTGCATACATATTCCACAAAAGTTTGTCCGGATATGACTGGATGAAACCGGAAATATCTGGTTTTCTTTTGGCTAAATCAATGAAGAGATTGGTACAGCCTCTGTGTTTGTGTATTCCTGATATTATCCACAGACTTTATTGTTTTGAAGGTTTCTTATCAGGGAACATTTAGTTATGTGCTTGGAGACTCTAACAGTTTCCACATGGAGATACAAGCTCTACATATTTGTATTTTCTAGGGAGAAACCTAGAGGAAATACAGCAAATAAACATGATATTTTTGTTTGTCTAGATGACATTTTATGCACTTGCCTAATGAAAAGACTTTGCTTTTCTCCAAAAGCATTTGTAATGTGAATTTCTCGATTCATTGCATACGAATTCCACACCAGTTTGTCTGGATATCACTGGATGAAACCAGAAATATCCAGTTTTGTTTTGGCTAACTCAATCCCAGATATTGTTACAGCCTCTGTGTTTGTGTATTCCTGATATTATCCACGGACTTTATTGTATTGAATGTTTTTTTTCAGGGAACATTTAATTTTGTACTGTTAAAACACTACTTGTTTCCACATGGAGACACCAGCTCTACACATTTGTATTTTCTAGGGAGAAAGCTAGAGGAACTGCGGCAAACAAACATGATATTTCTGTTTGTCTAGATGACATTTCATGCACTTGCCTAACGAAAAGACTTTGCTTTTCTCCAAAACCACTTTTACTGTGATTTTCTCGGTCCATTGCATACGAATTCCACACCATTATGTCCGGATATGACTGGATGAACCCGGAAATATCCGGTTTTTTTTTGCTAACTCAATCCCAGATATTGCTACAACCTCTGTGTTTGTGTATTCCTGATATTATCCAAGGACTTTATTTTTTTTGAAAGTTTTTTTTCAGGGAACATTTAATTTTGTGCTTGGAAACACTAATTGGTTCCACAGGGAGACACCAGCTCTACACATTCGTATTTTCTAGGGAGAAAGCTAGAGGAACTGCGGCAAACAAACATGATATTTCTGTTTGTGTAGATGACATTTTATGCACTTGCCTAACGAAAAGACTTTGCTTTCCTCCAAAACCATTTGTACTGTGATTTTCTCGGTCCATTGCATACATATTCCACAAAAGTTTGTCCGGATATGACTGGATGAAACCGGAAATATCTGGTTTTCTTTTGGCTAAATCAATGAAGAGATTGGTACAGCCTCTGTGTTTGTGTATTCCTGATATTATCCACAGACTTTATTGTTTTGAAGGTTTCTTATCAGGGAACATTTAGTTATGTGCTTGGAGACTCTAACAGTTTCCACATGGAGATACAAGCTCTACATATTTGTATTTTCTAGGGAGAAACCTAGAGGAAATACAGCAAATAAACATGATATTTTTGTTTGTCTAGATGACATTTTATGCACTTGCCTAATGAAAAGACTTTGCTTTTCTCCAAAAGCATTTGTAATGTGAATTTCTCGATTCATTGCATACGAATTCCACACCAGTTTGTCTGGATATCACTGGATGAAACCAGAAATATCCAGTTTTGTTTTGGCTAACTAAATCCCAGATATTGTTACAGCCTCTGTGTTTGTGTATTCCTGATATTATCCACGGACTTTATTGTATTGAATGTTTTTTTTCAGGGAACATTTAATTTTGTACTGTTAAAACACTACTTGTTTCCACATGGAGACACCAGCTCTACACATTTGTATTTTCTAGGGAGAAAGCTAGAGGAACTGCGGCAAACAAACATGATATTTCTGTTTGTCTAGATGACATTTCATGCACTTTCCTAACGAAAAGACTTTGCTTTTCTCCAAAACCACTTTTACTGTGATTTTCTCGGTCCATTGCATACGAATTCCACACCATTATGTCCGGATATGACTGGATGAACCCGGAAATATCCGGTTTTTTTTTTGCTAACTCAATCCCAGATATTGCTACAACCTCTGTGTTTGTGTATTCCTGATATTATCCAAGGACTTTATTTTTTTTGAAAGTTTTTTTTCAGGGAACATTTAATTTTGTGCTTGGAAACACTAATTGGTTCCACAGGGAGACACCAGCTCTACACATTCGTATTTTCTAGGGAGAAAGCTAGAGGAACTGCGGCAAACAAACATGATATTTCTGTTTGTGTAGATGACATTTTATGCACTTGCCTAACGAAAAGACTTTGCTTTCCTCCAAAACCATTTGTACTGTGATTTTCTCGGTCCATTGCATACATATTCCACAAAAGTTTGTCCGGATATGACTGGATGAAACCGGAAATAGCCGGTTTTCTTTTGGCTAAATCAATGAAGAGATTGGTACAGCCTCTGTGTTTGTGTATTCCTGATATTATCCACAGACTTTATTGTTTTGAAGGTTTCTTATCAGGGAACATTTAGTTATGTGCTTGGAGACTCTAACAGTTTCCACATGGAGATACAAGCTCTACATATTTGTATTTTCTAGGGAGAAACCTAGAGGAAATACAGCAAATAAACATGATATTTTTGTTTGTCTAGATGACATTTTATGCACTTGCCTAATGAAAAGACTTTGCTTTTCTCCAAAAGCATTTGTAATGTGAATTTCTCGATTCATTGCATACGAATTCCACACCAGTTTGTCTGGATATCACTGGATGAAACCAGAAATATCCAGTTTTGTTTTGGCTAACTCAATCCCAGATATTGTTACAGCCTCTGTGTTTGTGTATTCCTGATATTATCCACGGACTTTATTGTATTGAATGTTTTTTTTCAGGGAACATTTAATTTTGTGCTTGGAAACACTAATTGGTTCCACAGGGAGACACCAGCTCTACACATTCGTATTTTCTAGGGAGAAAGCTAGAGGAACTGCGGCAAACAAACATGATATTTCTGTTTGTGTAGATGACATTTTATGCACTTGCCTAACGAAAAGACTTTGCTTTCCTCCAAAACCATTTGTACTGTGATTTTCTCGGTCCATTGCATACATATTCCACAAAATTTGTCCGGATATGACTGGATGAAACCGGAAATATCCGGTTTTCTTTTGGCTAAATCAATGAAGAGATTGGTACAGCCTCTGTGTTTGTGTATTCCTGATATTATCCACAGACTTTATTGTTTTGAAGGTTTCTTATCAGGGAACATTTAGTTATGTGCTTGGAGACTCTAACAGTTTCCACATGGAGATACAAGCTCTACATATTTGTATTTTCTAGGGAGAAACCTAGAGGAAATACAGCAAATAAACATGATATTTTTGTTTGTCTAGATGACATTTTATGCACTTGCCTAATGAAAAGACTTTGCTTTTCTCCAAAAGCATTTGTAATGTGAATTTCTCGATTCATTGCATACGAATTCCACACCAGTTTGTCTGGATATCACTGGATGAAACCAGAAATATCCAGTTTTGTTTTGGCTAACTCAATCCCAGATATTGTTACAGCCTCTGTGTTTGTGTATTCCTGATATTATCCACGGACTTTATTGTATTGAATGTTTTTTTTCAGGGAACATTTAATTTTGTACTGTTAAAACACTACTTGTTTCCACATGGAGACTCCAGCTCTACACATTTGTATTTTCTAGGGAGAAAGCTAGAGGAACTGCGGCAAACAAACATGATATTTCTGTTTGTCTAGATGACATTTCATGCACTTGCCTAACGAAAAGACTTTGCTTTTCTCCAAAACCACTTTTACTGTGATTTTCTCGGTCCATTGCATACGAATTCCACACCATTATGTCCGGATATGACTGGATGAACCCGGAAATATCCGGTTTTTTTTGGCTAACTCAATCCCAGATATTGCTACAACCTCTGTGTTTGTGTATTCCTGATATTATCCACGGACTTTATTTTTTTTTGAAAGTTTTTTTTCAGGGAACATTTAATTTTGTGCTTGGAAACACTAATTGGTTCCACAGGGAGACACCAGCTCTACACATTCGTATTTTCTAGGGAGAAAGCTAGAGGAACTGCGGCAAACAAACATGATATTTCTGTTTGTGTAGATGACATTTTATGCACTTGCCTAACGAAAAGACTTTGCTTTCCTCCAAAACCATTTGTACTGTGATTTTCTCGGTCCATTGCATACATATTCCACAAAAGTTTGTCCGGATATGACTGGATGAAACCGGAAATATCCGGTTTTCTTTTGGCTAAATCAATGAAGAGATTGGTACAGCCTCTGTGTTTGTGTATTCCTGATATTATCCACAGACTTTATTGTTTTGAAGGTTTCTTATCAGGGAACATTTAGTTATGTGCTTGGAGACTCTAACAGTTTCCACATGGAGATACAAGCTCTACATATTTGTATTTTCTAGGGAGAAACCTAGAGGAAATACAGCAAATAAACATGATATTTTTGTTTGTCTAGATGACATTTTATGCACTTGCCTAATGAAAAGACTTTGCTTTTCTCCAAAAGCATTTGTAATGTGAATTTCTCGATTCATTGCATACGAATTCCACACCAGTTTGTCTGGATATCACTGGATGAAACCAGAAATATCCAGTTTTGTTTTGGCTAACTCAATCCCAGATATTGTTACAGCCTCTGTGTTTGTGTATTCCTGATATTATCCACGGACTTTATTGTATTGAATGTTTTTTTTCAGGGAACATTTAATTTTGTGCTTGGAAACACTAATTGGTTCCACAGGGAGACACCAGCTCTACACATTCGTATTTTCTAGGGAGAAAGCTAGAGGAACTGCGGCAAACAAACATGATATTTCTGTTTGTGTAGATGACATTTTATGCACTTGCCTAACGAAAAGACTTTGCTTTCCTCCAAAACCATTTGTACTGTGATTTTCTCGGTCCATTGCATACATATTCCACAAAATTTGTCCGGATATGACTGGATGAAACCGGAAATATCCGGTTTTCTTTTGGCTAAATCAATGAAGAGATTGGTACAGCCTCTGTGTTTGTGTATTCCTGATATTATCCACAGACTTTATTGTTTTGAAGGTTTCTTATCAGGGAACATTTAGTTATGTGCTTGGAGACTCTAACAGTTTCCACATGGAGATACAAGCTCTACATATTTGTATTTTCTAGGGAGAAACCTAGAGGAAATACAGCAAATAAACATGATATTTTTGTTTGTCTAGATGACATTTTATGCACTTGCCTAATGAAAAGACTTTGCTTTTCTCCAAAAGCATTTGTAATGTGAATTTCTCGATTCATTGCATACGAATTCCACACCAGTTTGTCTGGATATCACTGGATGAAACCAGAAATATCCAGTTTTGTTTTGGCTAACTCAATCCCAGATATTGTTACAGCCTCTGTGTTTGTGTATTCCTGATATTATCCACGGACTTTATTGTATTGAATGTTTTTTTTCAGGGAACATTTAATTTTGTACTGTTAAAACACTACTTGTTTCCACATGGAGACACCAGCTCTACACATTTGTATTTTCTAGGGAGAAAGCTAGAGGAACTGCGGCAAACAAACATGATATTTCTGTTTGTCTAGATGACATTTCATGCACTTGCCTAACGAAAAGACTTTGCTTTTCTCCAAAACCACTTTTACTGTGATTTTCTCGGTCCATTGCATACGAATTCCACACCATTATGTCCGGATATGACTGGATGAACCCGGAAATATCCGGTTTTTTTTTTGCTAACTCAATCCCAGATATTGCTACAACCTCTGTGTTTGTGTATTCCTGATATTATCCAAGGACTTTATTTTTTTTGAAAGTTTTTTTTCAGGGAACATTTAATTTTGTGCTTGGAAACACTAATTGGTTCCACAGGGAGACACCAGCTCTACACATTCGTATTTTCTAGGGAGAAAGCTAGAGGAACTGCGGCAAACAAACATGATATTTCTGTTTGTGTAGATGACATTTTATGCACTTGCCTAACGAAAAGACTTTGCTTTCCTCCAAAACCATTTGTACTGTGATTTTCTCGGTCCATTGCATACATATTCCACAAAAGTTTGTCCGGATATGACTGGATGAAACCGGAAATATCCGGTTTTCTTTTGGCTAAATCAATGAAGAGATTGGTACAGCCTCTGTGTTTGTGTATTCCTGATATTATCCACAGACTTTATTGTTTTGAAGGTTTCTTATCAGGGAACATTTAGTTATGTGCTTGGAGACTCTAACAGTTTCCACATGGAGATACAAGCTCTACATATTTGTATTTTCTAGGGAGAAACCTAGAGGAAATACAGCAAATAAACATGATATTTTTGTTTGTCTAGATGACATTTTATGCACTTGCCTAATGAAAAGACTTTGCTTTTCTCCAAAAGCATTTGTAATGTGAATTTCTCGATTCATTGCATACGAATTCCACACCAGTTTGTCTGGATATCACTGGATGAAACCAGAAATATCCAGTTTTGTTTTGGCTAACTCAATCCCAGATATTGTTACAGCCTCTGTGTTTGTGTATTCCTGATATTATCCACGGACTTTATTGTATTGAATGTTTTTTTTCAGGGAACATTTAATTTTGTGCTTGGAAACACTAATTGGTTCCACAGGGAGACACCAGCTCTACACATTCGTATTTTCTAGGGAGAAAGCTAGAGGAACTGCGGCAAACAAACATGATATTTCTGTTTGTGTAGATGACATTTTATGCACTTGCCTAACGAAAAGACTTTGCTTTCCTCCAAAACCATTTGTACTGTGATTTTCTCGGTCCATTGCATACATATTCCACAAAATTTGTCCGGATATGACTGGATGAAACCGGAAATATCCGGTTTTCTTTTGGCTAAATCAATGAAGAGATTGGTACAGCCTCTGTGTTTGTGTATTCCTGATATTATCCACAGACTTTATTGTTTTGAAGGTTTCTTATCAGGGAACATTTAGTTATGTGCTTGGAGACTCTAACAGTTTCCACATGGAGATACAAGCTCTACATATTTGTATTTTCTAGGGAGAAACCTAGAGGAAATACAGCAAATAAACATGATATTTTTGTTTGTCTAGATGACATTTTATGCACTTGCCTAATGAAAAGACTTTGCTTTTCTCCAAAAGCATTTGTAATGTGAATTTCTCGATTCATTGCATACGAATTCCACACCAGTTTGTCTGGATATCACTGGATGAAACCAGAAATATCCAGTTTTGTTTTGGCTAACTAAATCCCAGATATTGTTACAGCCTCTGTGTTTGTGTATTCCTGATATTATCCACGGACTTTATTGTATTGAATGTTTTTTTTCAGGGAACATTTAATTTTGTACTGTTAAAACACTACTTGTTTCCACATGGAGACACCAGCTCTACACATTTGTATTTTCTAGGGAGAAAGCTAGAGGAACTGCGGCAAACAAACATGATATTTCTGTTTGTCTAGATGACATTTCATGCACTTGCCTAACGAAAAGACTTTGCTTTTCTCCAAAACCACTTTTACTGTGATTTTCTCGGTCCATTGCATACGAATTCCACACCATTATGTCCGGATATGACTGGATGAACCCGGAAATATCCGGTTTTTTTTTTGCTAACTCAATCCCAGATATTGCTACAACCTCTGTGTTTGTGTATTCCTGATATTATCCAAGGACTTTATTTTTTTTGAAAGTTTTTTTTCAGGGAACATTTAATTTTGTGCTTGGAAACACTAATTGGTTCCACAGGGAGACACCAGCTCTACACATTCGTATTTTCTAGGGAGAAAGCTAGAGGAACTGCGGCAAACAAACATGATATTTCTGTTTGTGTAGATGACATTTTATGCACTTGCCTAATGAAAAGACTTTGCTTTCCTCCAAAACCATTTGTACTGTGATTTTCTTGGTCCATTGCATACATATTCCACAAAAGTTTTTCCGGATATGACTGGATGAAACCGGAAATATCCGGTTTTCTTTTGGCTAAATCAATGAAGAGATTGGTACAGCCTCTGTGTTTGTGTATTCCTGATATTATCCACAGACTTTATTGTTTTGAAGGTTTCTTATCAGGGAACATTTAGTTATGTGCTTGGAGACTCTAACAGTTTCCACATGGAGATACAAGCTCTACATATTTGTATTTTCTAGGGAGAAACCTAGAGGAAATACAGCAAATAAACATGATATTTTTGTTTGTCTAGATGACATTTTATGCACTTGCCTAATGAAAAGACTTTGCTTTTCTCCAAAAGCATTTGTAATGTGAATTTCTCGATTCATTGCATACGAATTCCACACCAGTTTGTCTGGATATCACTGGATGAAACCAGAAATATCCAGTTTTGTTTTGGCTAACTCAATCCCAGATATTGTTACAGCCTCTGTGTTTGTGTATTCCTGATATTATCCACGGACTTTATTGTATTGAATGTTTTTTTTCAGGGAACATTTAATTTTGTACTGTTAAAACACTACTTGTTTCCACATGGAGACACCAGCTCTACACATTTGTATTTTCTAGGGAGAAAGCTAGAGGAACTGCGGCAAACAAACATGATATTTCTGTTTGTCTAGATGACATTTCATGCACTTGCCTAATGAAAAGACTTTGCTTTTCTCCAAAACCACTTTTACTGTGATTTTCTCGGTCCATTGCATACGAATTCCACACCATTATGTCCGGATATGACTGGATGAACCCGGAAATATCCGGTTTTTTTTTTTTTTTTTTGCTAACTCAATCCCAGATATTGCTACAACCTCTGTGTTTGTGTATTCCTGATATTATCCACGGACTTTATTTTTTTTTGAAAGTTTTTTTTCAGGGAACATTTAATTTTGTGCTTGGAAACACTAATTGGTTCCACAGGGAGACACCAGCTCTACACATTCGTATTTTCTAGGGAGAAAGCTAGAGGAACTGCGGCAAACAAACATGATATTTCTGTTTGTGTAGATGACATTTTATGCACTTGCCTAACGAAAAGACTTTGCTTTCCTCCAAAACCATTTGTACTGTGATTTTCTCGGTCCATTGCATACATATTCCACAAAAGTTTGTCCGGATATGACTGGATGAAACCGGAAATATCCGGTTTTCTTTTGGCTAAATCAATGAAGAGATTGGTACAGCCTCTGTGTTTGTGTATTCCTGATATTATCCACAGACTTTATTGTTTTGAAGGTTTCTTATCAGGGAACATTTAGTTATGTGCTTGGAGACTCTAACAGTTTCCACATGGAGATACAAGCTCTACATATTTGTATTTTCTAGGGAGAAACCTAGAGGAAATACAGCAAATAAACATGATATTTTTGTTTGTCTAGATGACATTTTATGCACTTGCCTAATGAAAAGACTTTGCTTTTCTCCAAAAGCATTTGTAATGTGAATTTCTCGATTCATTGCATACGAATTCCACACCAGTTTGTCTGGATATCACTGGATGAAACCAGAAATATCCAGTTTTGTTTTGGCTAACTCAATCCCAGATATTGTTACAGCCTCTGTGTTTGTGTATTCCTGATATTATCCACGGACTTTATTGTATTGAATGTTTTTTTTCAGGGAACATTTAATTTTGTGCTTGGAAACACTAATTGGTTCCACAGGGAGACACCAGCTCTACACATTCGTATTTTCTAGGGAGAAAGCTAGAGGAACTGCGGCAAACAAACATGATATTTCTGTTTGTCTAGATGACATTTTATGCACTTGCCTAACGAAAAGACTTTGCTTTCCTCCAAAACCATTTGTACTGTGATTTTCTCGGTCCATTGCATACATATTCCACAAAATTTGTCCGGATATGACTGGATGAAACCGGAAATATCCGGTTTTCTTTTGGCTAAATCAATGAAGAGATTGGTACAGCCTCTGTGTTTGTGTATTCCTGATATTATCCACAGACTTTATTGTTTTGAAGGTTTCTTATCAGGGAACATTTAGTTATGTGCTTGGAGACTCTAACAGTTTCCACATGGAGATACAAGCTCTACATATTTGTATTTTCTAGGGAGAAACCTAGAGGAAATACAGCAAATAAACATGATATTTTTGTTTGTCTAGATGACATTTTATGCACTTGCCTAATGAAAAGACTTTGCTTTTCTCCAAAAGCATTTGTAATGTGAATTTCTCGATTCATTGCATACGAATTCCACACCAGTTTGTCTGGATATCACTGGATGAAACCAGAAATATCCAGTTTTGTTTTGGCTAACTCAATCCCAGATATTGTTACAGCCTCTGTGTTTGTGTATTCCTGATATTATCCACGGACTTTATTGTATTGAATGTTTTTTTTCAGGGAACATTTAATTTTGTACTGTTAAAACACTACTTGTTTCCACATGGAGACACCAGCTCTACACATTTGTATTTTCTAGGGAGAAAGCTAGAGGAACTGCGGCAAACAAACATGATATTTCTGTTTGTCTAGATGACATTTCATGCACTTGCCTAACGAAAAGACTTTGCTTTTCTCCAAAACCACTTTTACTGTGATTTTCTCGGTCCATTGCATACGAATTCCACACCATTATGTCCGGATATGACTGGATGAACCCGGAAATATCCGGTTTTTTTTTTGCTAACT
This sequence comes from Lepus europaeus, assembly GCF_033115175.1. Taxonomy (NCBI): domain Eukaryota; kingdom Metazoa; phylum Chordata; class Mammalia; order Lagomorpha; family Leporidae; genus Lepus; species Lepus europaeus. Next base: position 29,119 of record NW_026909412.1, on the reverse strand, counting down.
CAATCCCAGATATTGCTACAACCTCTGTGTTTGTGTATTCCTGATATTATCCAAGGACTTTATTTTTTTTGAAAGTTTTTTTTCAGGGAACATTTAATTTTGTGCTTGGAAACACTAATTGGTTCCACAGGGAGACACCAGCTCTACACATTCGTATTTTCTAGGGAGAAAGCTAGAGGAACTGCGGCAAACAAACATGATATTTCTGTTTGTGTAGATGACATTTTATGCACTTGCCTAACGAAAAGACTTTGCTTTCCTCCAAAACCATTTGTACTGTGATTTTCTCGGTCCATTGCATACATATTCCACAAAAGTTTGTCCGGATATGACTGGATGAAACCGGAAATATCCGGTTTTCTTTTGGCTAAATCAATGAAGAGATTGGTACAGCCTCTGTGTTTGTGTATTCCTGATATTATCCACAGACTTTATTGTTTTGAAGGTTTCTTATCAGGGAACATTTAGTTATGTGCTTGGAGACTCTAACAGTTTCCACATGGAGATACAAGCTCTACATATTTGTATTTTCTAGGGAGAAACCTAGAGGAAATACAGCAAATAAACATGATATTTTTGTTTGTCTAGATGACATTTTATGCACTTGCCTAATGAAAAGACTTTGCTTTTCTCCAAAAGCATTTGTAATGTGAATTTCTCGATTCATTGCATACGAATTCCACACCAGTTTGTCTGGATATCACTGGATGAAACCAGAAATATCCAGTTTTGTTTTGGCTAACTCAATCCCAGATATTGTTACAGCCTCTGTGTTTGTGTATTCCTGATATTATCCACGGACTTTATTGTATTGAATGTTTTTTTTCAGGGAACATTTAATTTTGTGCTTGGAAACACTAATTGGTTCCACAGGGAGACACCAGCTCTACACATTCGTATTTTCTAGGGAGAAAGCTAGAGGAACTGCGGCAAACAAACATGATATTTCTGTTTGTGTAGATGACATTTTATGCACTTGCCTAACGAAAAGACTTTGCTTTCCTCCAAAACCATTTGTACTGTGATTTTCTCGGTCCATTGCATACATATTCCACAAAATTTGTCCGGATATGACTGGATGAAACCGGAAATATCCGGTTTTCTTTTGGCTAAATCAATGAAGAGATTGGTACAGCCTCTGTGTTTGTGTATTCCTGATATTATCCACAGACTTTATTGTTTTGAAGGTTTCTTATCAGGGAACATTTAGTTATGTGCTTGGAGACTCTAACAGTTTCCACATGGAGATACAAGCTCTACATATTTGTATTTTCTAGGGAGAAACCTAGAGGAAATACAGCAAATAAACATGATATTTTTGTTTGTCTAGATGACATTTTATGCACTTGCCTAATGAAAAGACTTTGCTTTTCTCCAAAAGCATTTGTAATGTGAATTTCTCGATTCATTGCATACGAATTCCACACCAGTTTGTCTGGATATCACTGGATGAAACCAGAAATATCCAGTTTTGTTTTGGCTAACTAAATCCCAGATATTGTTACAGCCTCTGTGTTTGTGTATTCCTGATATTATCCACGGACTTTATTGTATTGAATGTTTTTTTTCAGGGAACATTTAATTTTGTACTGTTAAAACACTACTTGTTTCCACATGGAGACACCAGCTCTACACATTTGTATTTTCTAGGGAGAAAGCTAGAGGAACTGCGGCAAACAAACATGATATTTCTGTTTGTCTAGATGACATTTCATGCACTTGCCTAACGAAAAGACTTTGCTTTTCTCCAAAACCACTTTTACTGTGATTTTCTCGGTCCATTGCATACGAATTCCACACCATTATGTCCGGATATGACTGGATGAACCCGGAAATATCCGGTTTTTTTTTTGCTAACTCAATCCCAGATATTGCTACAACCTCTGTGTTTGTGTATTCCTGATATTATCCAAGGACTTTATTTTTTTTGAAAGTTTTTTTTCAGGGAACATTTAATTTTGTGCTTGGAAACACTAATTGGTTCCACAGGGAGACACCAGCTCTACACATTCGTATTTTCTAGGGAGAAAGCTAGAGGAACTGCGGCAAACAAACATGATATTTCTGTTTGTGTAGATGACATTTTATGCACTTGCCTAATGAAAAGACTTTGCTTTCCTCCAAAACCATTTGTACTGTGATTTTCTTGGTCCATTGCATACATATTCCACAAAAGTTTTTCCGGATATGACTGGATGAAACCGGAAATATCCGGTTTTCTTTTGGCTAAATCAATGAAGAGATTGGTACAGCCTCTGTGTTTGTGTATTCCTGATATTATCCACAGACTTTATTGTTTTGAAGGTTTCTTATCAGGGAACATTTAGTTATGTGCTTGGAGACTCTAACAGTTTCCACATGGAGATACAAGCTCTACATATTTGTATTTTCTAGGGAGAAACCTAGAGGAAATACAGCAAATAAACATGATATTTTTGTTTGTCTAGATGACATTTTATGCACTTGCCTAATGAAAAGACTTTGCTTTTCTCCAAAAGCATTTGTAATGTGAATTTCTCGATTCATTGCATACGAATTCCACACCAGTTTGTCTGGATATCACTGGATGAAACCAGAAATATCCAGTTTTGTTTTGGCTAACTCAATCCCAGATATTGTTACAGCCTCTGTGTTTGTGTATTCCTGATATTATCCACGGACTTTATTGTATTGAATGTTTTTTTTCAGGGAACATTTAATTTTGTACTGTTAAAACACTACTTGTTTCCACATGGAGACACCAGCTCTACACATTTGTATTTTCTAGGGAGAAAGCTAGAGGAACTGCGGCAAACAAACATGATATTTCTGTTTGTCTAGATGACATTTCATGCACTTGCCTAATGAAAAGACTTTGCTTTTCTCCAAAACCACTTTTACTGTGATTTTCTCGGTCCATTGCATACGAATTCCACACCATTATGTCCGGATATGACTGGATGAACCCGGAAATATCCGGTTTTTTTTTTTTTTTTTGCTAACTCAATCCCAGATATTGCTACAACCTCTGTGTTTGTGTATTCCTGATATTATCCACGGACTTTATTTTTTTTTGAAAGTTTTTTTTCAGGGAACATTTAATTTTGTGCTTGGAAACACTAATTGGTTCCACAGGGAGACACCAGCTCTACACATTCGTATTTTCTAGGGAGAAAGCTAGAGGAACTGCGGCAAACAAACATGATATTTCTGTTTGTGTAGATGACATTTTATGCACTTGCCTAACGAAAAGACTTTGCTTTCCTCCAAAACCATTTGTACTGTGATTTTCTCGGTCCATTGCATACATATTCCACAAAAGTTTGTCCGGATATGACTGGATGAAACCGGAAATATCCGGTTTTCTTTTGGCTAAATCAATGAAGAGATTGGTACAGCCTCTGTGTTTGTGTATTCCTGATATTATCCACAGACTTTATTGTTTTGAAGGTTTCTTATCAGGGAACATTTAGTTATGTGCTTGGAGACTCTAACAGTTTCCACATGGAGATACAAGCTCTACATATTTGTATTTTCTAGGGAGAAACCTAGAGGAAATACAGCAAATAAACATGATATTTTTGTTTGTCTAGATGACATTTTATGCACTTGCCTAATGAAAAGACTTTGCTTTTCTCCAAAAGCATTTGTAATGTGAATTTCTCGATTCATTGCATACGAATTCCACACCAGTTTGTCTGGATATCACTGGATGAAACCAGAAATATCCAGTTTTGTTTTGGCTAACTCAATCCCAGATATTGTTACAGCCTCTGTGTTTGTGTATTCCTGATATTATCCACGGACTTTATTGTATTGAATGTTTTTTTTCAGGGAACATTTAATTTTGTGCTTGGAAACACTAATTGGTTCCACAGGGAGACACCAGCTCTACACATTCGTATTTTCTAGGGAGAAAGCTAGAGGAACTGCGGCAAACAAACATGATATTTCTGTTTGTCTAGATGACATTTTATGCACTTGCCTAACGAAAAGACTTTGCTTTCCTCCAAAACCATTTGTACTGTGATTTTCTCGGTCCATTGCATACATATTCCACAAAATTTGTCCGGATATGACTGGATGAAACCGGAAATATCCGGTTTTCTTTTGGCTAAATCAATGAAGAGATTGGTACAGCCTCTGTGTTTGTGTATTCCTGATATTATCCACAGACTTTATTGTTTTGAAGGTTTCTTATCAGGGAACATTTAGTTATGTGCTTGGAGACTCTAACAGTTTCCACATGGAGATACAAGCTCTACATATTTGTATTTTCTAGGGAGAAACCTAGAGGAAATACAGCAAATAAACATGATATTTTTGTTTGTCTAGATGACATTTTATGCACTTGCCTAATGAAAAGACTTTGCTTTTCTCCAAAAGCATTTGTAATGTGAATTTCTCGATTCATTGCATACGAATTCCACACCAGTTTGTCTGGATATCACTGGATGAAACCAGAAATATCCAGTTTTGTTTTGGCTAACTCAATCCCAGATATTGTTACAGCCTCTGTGTTTGTGTATTCCTGATATTATCCACGGACTTTATTGTATTGAATGTTTTTTTTCAGGGAACATTTAATTTTGTACTGTTAAAACACTACTTGTTTCCACATGGAGACACCAGCTCTACACATTTGTATTTTCTAGGGAGAAAGCTAGAGGAACTGCGGCAAACAAACATGATATTTCTGTTTGTCTAGATGACATTTCATGCACTTGCCTAACGAAAAGACTTTGCTTTTCTCCAAAACCACTTTTACTGTGATTTTCTCGGTCCATTGCATACGAATTCCACACCATTATGTCCGGATATGACTGGATGAACCCGGAAATATCCGGTTTTTTTTTTTTTTTTGCTAACTCAATCCCAGATATTGCTACAACCTCTGTGTTTGTGTATTCCTGATATTATCCACGGACTTTATTTTTTTTTGAAAGTTTTTTTTCAGGGAACATTTAATTTTGTGCTTGGAAACACTAATTGGTTCCACAGGGAGACACCAGCTCTACACATTCGTATTTTCTAGGGAGAAAGCTAGAGGAACTGCGGCAAACAAACATGATATTTCTGTTTGTGTAGATGACATTTTATGCACTTGCCTAACGAAAAGACTTTGCTTTCCTCCAAAACCATTTGTACTGTGATTTTCTCGGTCCATTGCATACATATTCCACAAAAGTTTGTCCGGATATGACTGGATGAAACCGGAAATATCCGGTTTTCTTTTGGCTAAATCAATGAAGAGATTGGTACAGCCTCTGTGTTTGTGTATTCCTGATATTATCCACAGACTTTATTGTTTTGAAGGTTTCTTATCAGGGAACATTTAGTTATGTGCTTGGAGACTCTAACAGTTTCCACATGGAGATACAAGCTCTACATATTTGTATTTTCTAGGGAGAAACCTAGAGGAAATACAGCAAATAAACATGATATTTTTGTTTGTCTAGATGACATTTTATGCACTTGCCTAATGAAAAGACTTTGCTTTTCTCCAAAAGCATTTGTAATGTGAATTTCTCGATTCATTGCATACGAATTCCACACCAGTTTGTCTGGATATCACTGGATGAAACCAGAAATATCCAGTTTTGTTTTGGCTAACTCAATCCCAGATATTGTTACAGCCTCTGTGTTTGTGTATTCCTGATATTATCCACGGACTTTATTGTATTGAATGTTTTTTTTCAGGGAACATTTAATTTTGTGCTTGGAAACACTAATTGGTTCCACAGGGAGACACCAGCTCTACACATTCGTATTTTCTAGGGAGAAAGCTAGAGGAACTGCGGCAAACAAACATGATATTTCTGTTTGTCTAGATGACATTTTATGCACTTGCCTAACGAAAAGACTTTGCTTTCCTCCAAAACCATTTGTACTGTGATTTTCTCGGTCCATTGCATACATATTCCACAAAATTTGTCCGGATATGACTGGATGAAACCGGAAATATCCGGTTTTCTTTTGGCTAAATCAATGAAGAGATTGGTACAGCCTCTGTGTTTGTGTATTCCTGATATTATCCACAGACTTTATTGTTTTGAAGGTTTCTTATCAGGGAACATTTAGTTATGTGCTTGGAGACTCTAACAGTTTCCACATGGAGATACAAGCTCTACATATTTGTATTTTCTAGGGAGAAACCTAGAGGAAATACAGCAAATAAACATGATATTTTTGTTTGTCTAGATGACATTTTATGCACTTGCCTAATGAAAAGACTTTGCTTTTCTCCAAAAGCATTTGTAATGTGAATTTCTCGATTCATTGCATACGAATTCCACACCAGTTTGTCTGGATATCACTGGATGAAACCAGAAATATCCAGTTTTGTTTTGGCTAACTCAATCCCAGATATTGTTACAGCCTCTGTGTTTGTGTATTCCTGATATTATCCACGGACTTTATTGTATTGAATGTTTTTTTTCAGGGAACATTTAATTTTGTACTGTTAAAACACTACTTGTTTCCACATGGAGACACCAGCTCTACACATTTGTATTTTCTAGGGAGAAAGCTAGAGGAACTGCGGCAAACAAACATGATATTTCTGTTTGTCTAGATGACATTTCATGCACTTGCCTAACGAAAAGACTTTGCTTTTCTCCAAAACCACTTTTACTGTGATTTTCTCGGTCCATTGCATACGAATTCCACACCATTATGTCCGGATATGACTGGATGAACCCGGAAATATCCGGTTTTTTTTTTGCTAACTCAATCCCAGATATTGCTACAACCTCTGTGTTTGTGTATTCCTGATATTATCCACGGACTTTATTTTTTTTGAAAGTTTTTTTTCAGGGAACATTTAATTTTGTGCTTGGAAACACTAATTGGTTCCACAGGGAGACACCAGCTCTACACATTCGTATTTTCTAGGGAGAAAGCTAGAGGAACTGCGGCAAACAAACATGATATTTCTGTTTGTGTAGATGACATTTTATGCACTTGCCTAACGAAAAGACTTTGCTTTCCTCCAAAACCATTTGTACTGTGATTTTCTCGGTCCATTGCATACATATTCCACAAAAGTTTGTCCGGATATGACTGGATGAAACCGGAAATATCCGGTTTTCTTTTGGCTAAATCAATGAAGAGATTGGTACAGCCTCTGTGTTTGTGTATTCCTGATATTATCCACAGACTTTATTGTTTTGAAGGTTTCTTATCAGGGAACATTTAGTTATGTGCTTGGAGACTCTAACAGTTTCCACATGGAGATACAAGCTCTACATATTTGTATTTTCTAGGGAGAAACCTAGAGGAAATACAGCAAATAAACATGATATTTTTGTTTGTCTAGATGACATTTTATGCACTTGCCTAATGAAAAGACTTTGCTTTTCTCCAAAAGCATTTGTAATGTGAATTTCTCGATTCATTGCATACGAATTCCACACCAGTTTGTCTGGATATCACTGGATGAAACCAGAAATATCCAGTTTTGTTTTGGCTAACTCAATCCCAGATATTGTTACAGCCTCTGTGTTTGTGTATTCCTGATATTATCCACGGACTTTATTGTATTGAATGTTTTTTTTCAGGGAACATTTAATTTTGTACTGTTAAAACACTACTTGTTTCCACATGGAGACACCAGCTCTACACATTTGTATTTTCTAGGGAGAAAGCTAGAGGAACTGCGGCAAACAAACATGATATTTCTGTTTGTCTAGATGACATTTCATGCACTTGCCTAACGAAAAGACTTTGCTTTTCTCCAAAACCACTTTTACTGTGATTTTCTCGGTCCATTGCATACGAATTCCACACCATTATGTCCGGATATGACTGGATGAACCCGGAAATATCCGGTTTTTTTTTTTTTTTGCTAACTCAATCCCAGATATTGCTACAACCTCTGTGTTTGTGTATTCCTGATATTATCCACGGACTTTATTTTTTTTGAAAGTTTTTTTTCAGGGAACATTTAATTTTGTGCTTGGAAACACTAATTGGTTCCACAGGGAGACACCAGCTCTACACATTCGTATTTTCTAGGGAGAAAGCTAGAGGAACTGCGGCAAACAAACATGATATTTCTGTTTGTGTAGATGACATTTTATGCACTTGCCTAACGAAAAGACTTTGCTTTCCTCCAAAACCATTTGTACTGTGATTTTCTCGGTCCATTGCATACATATTCCACAAAAGTTTGTCCGGATATGACTGGATGAAACCGGAAATATCCGGTTTTCTTTTGGCTAAATCAATGAAGAGATTGGTACAGCCTCTGTGTTTGTGTATTCCTGATATTATCCACAGACTTTATTGTTTTGAAGGTTTCTTATCAGGGAACATTTAGTTATGTGCTTGGAGACTCTAACAGTTTCCACATGGAGATACAAGCTCTACATATTTGTATTTTCTAGGGAGAAACCTAGAGGAAATACAGCAAATAAACATGATATTTTTGTTTGTCTAGATGACATTTTATGCACTTGCCTAATGAAAAGACTTTGCTTTTCTCCAAAAGCATTTGTAATGTGAATTTCTCGATTCATTGCATACGAATTCCACACCAGTTTGTCTGGATATCACTGGATGAAACCAGAAATATCCAGTTTTGTTTTGGCTAACTCAATCCCAGATATTGTTACAGCCTCTGTGTTTGTGTATTCCTGATATTATCCACGGACTTTATTGTATTGAATGTTTTTTTTCAGGGAACATTTAATTTTGTGCTTGGAAACACTAATTGGTTCCACAGGGAGACACCAGCTCTACACATTCGTATTTTCTAGGGAGAAAGCTAGAGGAACTGCAGCAAACAAACATGATATTTCTGTTTGTCTAGATGACATTTTATGCACTTGCCTAACGAAAAGACTTTGCTTTCCTCCAAAACCATTTGTACTGTGATTTTCTCGGTCCATTGCATACATATTCCACAAAATTTGTCCGGATATGACTGGATGAAACCGGAAATATCCGGTTTTCTTTTGGCTAAATCAATGAAGAGATTGGTACAGCCTCTGTGTTTGTGTATTCCTGATATTATCCACAGACTTTATTGTTTTGAAGGTTTCTTATCAGGGAACATTTAGTTATGTGCTTGGAGACTCTAACAGTTTCCACATGGAGATACAAGCTCTACATATTTGTATTTTCTAGGGAGAAACCTAGAGGAAATACAGCAAATAAACATGATATTTTTGTTTGTCTAGATGACATTTTATGCACTTGCCTAATGAAAAGACTTTGCTTTTCTCCAAAAGCATTTGTAATGTGAATTTCTCGATTCATTGCATACGAATTCCACACCAGTTTGTCTGGATATCACTGGATGAAACCAGAAATATCCAGTTTTGTTTTGGCTAACTCAATCCCAGATATTGTTACAGCCTCTGTGTTTGTGTATTCCTGATATTATCCACGGACTTTATTGTATTGAATGTTTTTTTTCAGGGAACATTTAATTTTGTACTGTTAAAACACTACTTGTTTCCACATGGAGACACCAGCTCTACACATTTGTATTTTCTAGGGAGAAAGCTAGAGGAACTGCGGCAAACAAACATGATATTTCTGTTTGTCTAGATGACATTTCATGCACTTGCCTAACGAAAAGACTTTGCTTTTCTCCAAAACCACTTTTACTGTGATTTTCTCGGTCCATTGCATACGAATTCCACACCATTATGTCCGGATATGACTGGATGAACCCGGAAATATCCGGTTTTTTTTTTGCTAACTCAATCCCAGATATTGCTACAACCTCTGTGTTTGTGTATTCCTGATATTATCCAAGGACTTTATTTTTTTTGAAAGTTTTTTTTCAGGGAACATTTAATTTTGTGCTTGGAAACACTAATTGGTTCCACAGGGAGACACCAGCTCTACACATTCGTATTTTCTAGGGAGAAAGCTAGAGGAACTGCGGCAAACAAACATGATATTTCTGTTTGTGTAGATGACATTTTATGCACTTGCCTAACGAAAAGACTTTGCTTTCCTCCAAAACCATTTGTACTGTGATTTTCTCGGTCCATTGCATACATATTCCACAAAAGTTTGTCCGGATATGACTGGATGAAACCGGAAATATCCGGTTTTCTTTTGGCTAAATCAATGAAGAGATTGGTACAGCCTCTGTGTTTGTGTATTCCTGATATTATCCACAGACTTTATTGTTTTGAAGGTTTCTTATCAGGGAACATTTAGTTATGTGCTTGGAGACTCTAACATTTTCCACATGGAGATACAAGCTCTACATATTTGTATTTTCTAGGGAGAAACCTAGAGGAAATACAGCAAATAAACATGATATTTTTGTTTGTCTAGATGACATTTTATGCACTTGCCTAATGAAAAGACTTTGCTTTTCTCCAAAAGCATTTGTAATGTGAATTTCTCGATTCATTGCATACGAATTCCACACCAGTTTGTCTGGATATCACTGGATGAAACCAGAAATATCCAGTTTTGTTTTGGCTAACTCAATCCCAGATATTGTTACAGCCTCTGTGTTTGTGTATTCCTGATATTATCCACGGACTTTATTGTATTGAATGTTTTTTTTCAGGGAACATTTAATTTTGTACTGTTAAAACACTACTTGTTTCCACATGGAGACACCAGCTCTACACATTTGTATTTTCTAGGGAGAAAGCTAGAGGAACTGCGGCAAACAAACATGATATTTCTGTTTGTCTAGATGACATTTCATGCACTTGCCTAACGAAAAGACTTTGCTTTTCTCCAAAACCACTTTTACTGTGATTTTCTCGGTCCATTGCATACGAATTCCACACCATTATGTCCGGATATGACTGGATGAACCCGGAAATATCCGGTTTTTTTTGGCTAACTCAATCCCAGATATTGCTACAACCTCTGTGTTTGTGTATTCCTGATATTATCCACGGACTTTATTTTTTTTTGAAAGTTTTTTTTCAGGGAACATTTAATTTTGTGCTTGGAAACACTAATTGGTTCCACAGGGAGACACCAGCTCTACACATTCGTATTTTCTAGGGAGAAAGCTAGAGGAACTGCGGCAAACAAACATGATATTTCTGTTTGTCTAGATGACATTTTATGCACTTGCCTAACGAAAAGACTTTGCTTTCCTCCAAAACCATTTGTACTGTGATTTTCTCGGTCCATTGCATACATATTCCACAAAATTTGTCCGGATATGACTGGATGAAACCGGAAATATCCGGTTTTCTTTTGGCTAAATCAATGAAGAGATTGGTACAGCCTCTGTGTTTGTGTATTCCTGATATTATCCACAGACTTTATTGTTTTGAAGGTTTCTTATCAGGGAACATTTAGTTATGTGCTTGGAGACTCTAACAGTTTCCACATGGAGATACAAGCTCTACATATTTGTATTTTCTAGGGAGAAACCTAGAGGAAATACAGCAAATAAACATGATATTTTTGTTTGTCTAGATGACATTTTATGCACTTGCCTAATGAAAAGACTTTGCTTTTCTCCAAAAGCATTTGTAATGTGAATTTCTCGATTCATTGCATACGAATTCCACACCAGTTTGTCTGGATATCACTGGATGAAACCAGAAATATCCAGTTTTGTTTTGGCTAACTCAATCCCAGATATTGTTACAGCCTCTGTGTTTGTGTATTCCTGATATTATCCACGGACTTTATTGTATTGAATGTTTTTTTTCAGGGAACATTTAATTTTGTACTGTTAAAACACTACTTGTTTCCACATGGAGACACCAGCTCTACACATTTGTATTTTCTAGGGAGAAAGCTAGAGGAACTGCGGCAAACAAACATGATATTTCTGTTTGTCTAGATGACATTTCATGCACTTGCCTAACGAAAAGACTTTGCTTTTCTCCAAAACCACTTTTACTGTGATTTTCTCGGTCCATTGCATACGAATTCCACACCATTATGTCCGGATATGACTGGATGAACCCGGAAATATCCGGTTTTTTTTTTGCTAACTCAATCCCAGATATTGCTACAACCTCTGTGTTTGTGTATTCCTGATATTATCCACGGACTTTATTTTTTTTGAAAGTTTTTTTTCAGGGAACATTTAATTTTGTGCTTGGAAACACTAATTGGTTCCACAGGGAGACACCAGCTCTACACATTCGTATTTTCTAGGGAGAAAGCTAGAGGAACTGCGGCAAACAAACATGATATTTCTGTTTGTGTAGATGACATTTTATGCACTTGCCTAACGAGAAGACTTTGCTTTCCTCCAAAACCATTTGTACTGTGATTTCTCGGTCCATTGCATACATATTCCACAAAAGTTTGTCCGGATATGACTGGATGAAACCGGAAATATCCGGTTTTCTTTTGGCTAAATCAATGAAGAGATTGGTACAGCCTCTGTGTTTGTGTATTCCTGATATTATCCACAGACTTTATTGTTTTGAAGGTTTCTTATCAGGGAACATTTAGTTATGTGCTTGGAGACTCTAACAGTTTCCACATGGAGATACAAGCTCTACATATTTGTATTTTCTAGGGAGAAACCTAGAGGAAATACAGCAAATAAACATGATATTTTTGTTTGTCTAGATGACATTTTATGCACTTGCCTAATGAAAAGACTTTGCTTTTCTCCAAAAGCATTTGTAATGTGAATTTCTCGATTCATTGCATACGAATTCCACACCAGTTTGTCTGGATATCACTGGATGAAACCAGAAATATCCAGTTTTGTTTTGGCTAACTCAATCCCAGATATTGTTACAGCCTCTGTGTTTGTGTATTCCTGATATTATCCACGGACTTTATTGTATTGAATGTTTTTTTTCAGGGAACATTTAATTTTGTGCTTGGAAACACTAATTGGTTCCACAGGGAGACACCAGCTCTACACATTCGTATTTTCTAGGGAGAAAGCTAGAGGAACTGCGGCAAACAAACATGATATTTCTGTTTGTGTAGATGACATTTTATGCACTTGCCTAACGAAAAGACTTTGCTTTCCTCCAAAACCATTTGTACTGTGATTTTCTCGGTCCATTGCATACATATTCCACAAAAGTTTGTCCGGATATGACTGGATGAAACCGGAAATATCCGGTTTTCTTTTGGCTAAATCAATGAAGAGATTGGTACAGCCTCTGTGTTTGTGTATTCCTGATATTATCCACAGACTTTATTGTTTTGAAGGTTTCTTATCAGGGAACATTTAGTTATGTGCTTGGAGACTCTAACAGTTTCCACATGGAGATACAAGCTCTACATATTTGTATTTTCTAGGGAGAAACCTAGAGGAAATACAGCAAATAAACATGATATTTTTGTTTGTCTAGATGACATTTTATGCACTTGCCTAATGAAAAGACTTTGCTTTTCTCCAAAAGCATTTGTAATGTGAATTTCTCGATTCATTGCATACGAATTCCACACCAGTTTGTCTGGATATCACTGGATGAAACCAGAAATATCCAGTTTTGTTTTGGCTAACTCAATCCCAGATATTGTTACAGCCTCTGTGTTTGTGTATTCCTGATATTATCCACGGACTTTATTGTATTGAATGTTTTTTTTCAGGGAACATTTAATTTTGTGCTTGGAAACACTAATTGGTTCCACAGGGAGACACCAGCTCTACACATTCGTATTTTCTAGGGAGAAAGCTAGAGGAACTGCGGCAAACAAACATGATATTTCTGTTTGTCTAGATGACATTTTATGCACTTGCCTAACGAAAAGACTTTGCTTTCCTCCAAAACCATTTGTACTGTGATTTTCTCGGTCCATTGCATACATATTCCACAAAATTTGTCCGGATATGACTGGATGAAACCGGAAATATCCGGTTTTCTTTTGGCTAAATCAATGAAGAGATTGGTACAGCCTCTGTGTTTGTGTATTCCTGATATTATCCACAGACTTTATTGTTTTGAAGGTTTCTTATCAGGGAACATTTAGTTATGTGCTTGGAGACTCTAACAGTTTCCACATGGAGATACAAGCTCTACATATTTGTATTTTCTAGGGAGAAACCTAGAGGAAATACAGCAAATAAACATGATATTTTTGTTTGTCTAGATGACATTTTATGCACTTGCCTAATGAAAAGACTTTGCTTTTCTCCAAAAGCATTTGTAATGTGAATTTCTCGATTCATTGCATACGAATTCCACACCAGTTTGTCTGGATATCACTGGATGAAACCAGAAATATCCAGTTTTGTTTTGGCTAACTCAATCCCAGATATTGTTACAGCCTCTGTGTTTGTGTATTCCTGATATTATCCACGGACTTTATTGTATTGAATGTTTTTTTTCAGGGAACATTTAATTTTGTACTGTTAAAACACTACTTGTTTCCACATGGAGACACCAGCTCTACACATTTGTATTTTCTAGGGAGAAAGCTAGAGGAACTGCGGCAAACAAACATGATATTTCTGTTTGTCTAGATGACATTTCATGCACTTGCCTAACGAAAAGACTTTGCTTTTCTCCAAAACCACTTTTACTGTGATTTTCTCGGTCCATTGCATACGAATTCCACACCATTATGTCCGGATATGACTGGATGAACCCGGAAATATCCGGTTTTTTTTTTGCTAACTCAATCCCAGATATTGCTACAACCTCTGTGTTTGTGTATTCCTGATATTATCCACGGACTTTATTTTTTTTGAAAGTTTTTTTTCAGGGAACATTTAATTTTGTGCTTGGAAACACTAATTGGTTCCACAGGGAGACACCAGCTCTACACATTCGTATTTTCTAGGGAGAAAGCTAGAGGAACTGCGGCAAACAAACATGATATTTCTGTTTGTGTAGATGACATTTTATGCACTTGCCTAACGAAAAGACTTTGCTTTCCTCCAAAACCATTTGTACTGTGATTTTCTCGGTCCATTGCATACATATTCCACAAAAGTTTGTCCGGATATGACTGGATGAAACCGGAAATATCCGGTTTTCTTTTGGCTAAATCAATGAAGAGATTGGTACAGCCTCTGTGTTTGTGTATTCCTGATATTATCCACAGACTTTATTGTTTTGAAGGTTTCTTATCAGGGAACATTTAGTTATGTGCTTGGAGACTCTAACAGTTTCCACATGGAGATACAAGCTCTACATATTTGTATTTTCTAGGGAGAAACCTAGAGGAAATACAGCAAATAAACATGATATTTTTGTTTGTCTAGATGACATTTTATGCACTTGCCTAATGAAAAGACTTTGCTTTTCTCCAAAAGCATTTGTAATGTGAATTTCTCGATTCATTGCATACGAATTCCACACCAGTTTGTCTGGATATCACTGGATGAAACCAGAAATATCCAGTTTTGTTTTGGCTAACTCAATCCCAGATATTGTTACAGCCTCTGTGTTTGTGTATTCCTGATATTATCCACGGACTTTATTGTATTGAATGTTTTTTTTCAGGGAACATTTAATTTTGTACTGTTAAAACACTACTTGTTTCCACATGGAGACACCAGCTCTACACATTTGTATTTTCTAGGGAGAAAGCTAGAGGAACTGCGGCAAACAAACATGATATTTCTGTTTGTCTAGATGACATTTCATGCACTTGCCTAACGAAAAGACTTTGCTTTTCTCCAAAACCACTTTTACTGTGATTTTCTCGGTCCATTGCATACGAATTCCACACCATTATGTCCGGATATGACTGGATGAACCCGGAAATATCCGGTTTTTTTTTTTTTTTGCTAACTCAATCCCAGATATTGCTACAACCTCTGTGTTTGTGTATTCCTGATATTATCCACGGACTTTATTTTTTTTGAAAGTTTTTTTTCAGGGAACATTTAATTTTGTGCTTGGAAACACTAATTGGTTCCACAGGGAGACACCAGCTCTACACATTCGTATTTTCTAGGGAGAAAGCTAGAGGAACTGCGGCAAACAAACATGATATTTCTGTTTGTGTAGATGACATTTTATGCACTTGCCTAACGAAAAGACTTTGCTTTCCTCCAAAACCATTTGTACTGTGATTTTCTCGGTCCATTGCATACATATTCCACAAAAGTTTGTCCGGATATGACTGGATGAAACCGGAAATATCCGGTTTTCTTTTGGCTAAATCAATGAAGAGATTGGTACAGCCTCTGTGTTTGTGTATTCCTGATATTATCCACAGACTTTATTGTTTTGAAGGTTTCTTATCAGGGAACATTTAGTTATGTGCTTGGAGACTCTAACAGTTTCCACATGGAGATACAAGCTCTACATATTTGTATTTTCTAGGGAGAAACCTAGAGGAAATACAGCAAATAAACATGATATTTTTGTTTGTCTAGATGACATTTTATGCACTTGCCTAATGAAAAGACTTTGCTTTTCTCCAAAAGCATTTGTAATGTGAATTTCTCGATTCATTGCATACGAATTCCACACCAGTTTGTCTGGATATCACTGGATGAAACCAGAAATATCCAGTTTTGTTTTGGCTAACTCAATCCCAGATATTGTTACAGCCTCTGTGTTTGTGTATTCCTGATATTATCCACGGACTTTATTGTATTGAATGTTTTTTTTCAGGGAACATTTAATTTTGTGCTTGGAAACACTAATTGGTTCCACAGGGAGACACCAGCTCTACACATTCGTATTTTCTAGGGAGAAAGCTAGAGGAACTGCAGCAAACAAACATGATATTTCTGTTTGTCTAGATGACATTTTATGCACTTGCCTAACGAAAAGACTTTGCTTTCCTCCAAAACCATTTGTACTGTGATTTTCTCGGTCCATTGCATACATATTCCACAAAATTTGTCCGGATATGACTGGATGAAACCGGAAATATCCGGTTTTCTTTTGGCTAAATCAATGAAGAGATTGGTACAGCCTCTGTGTTTGTGTATTCCTGATATTATCCACAGACTTTATTGTTTTGAAGGTTTCTTATCAGGGAACATTTAGTTATGTGCTTGGAGACTCTAACAGTTTCCACATGGAGATACAAGCTCTACATATTTGTATTTTCTAGGGAGAAACCTAGAGGAAATACAGCAAATAAACATGATATTTTTGTTTGTCTAGATGACATTTTATGCACTTGCCTAATGAAAAGACTTTGCTTTTCTCCAAAAGCATTTGTAATGTGAATTTCTCGATTCATTGCATACGAATTCCACACCAGTTTGTCTGGATATCACTGGATGAAACCAGAAATATCCAGTTTTGTTTTGGCTAACTCAATCCCAGATATTGTTACAGCCTCTGTGTTTGTGTATTCCTGATATTATCCACGGACTTTATTGTATTGAATGTTTTTTTTCAGGGAACATTTAATTTTGTACTGTTAAAACACTACTTGTTTCCACATGGAGACACCAGCTCTACACATTTGTATTTTCTAGGGAGAAAGCTAGAGGAACTGCGGCAAACAAACATGATATTTCTGTTTGTCTAGATGACATTTCATGCACTTGCCTAACGAAAAGACTTTGCTTTTCTCCAAAACCACTTTTACTGTGATTTTCTCGGTCCATTGCATACGAATTCCACACCATTATGTCCGGATATGACTGGATGAACCCGGAAATATCCGGTTTTTTTTTTGCTAACTCAATCCCAGATATTGCTACAACCTCTGTGTTTGTGTATTCCTGATATTATCCAAGGACTTTATTTTTTTTGAAAGTTTTTTTTCAGGGAACATTTAATTTTGTGCTTGGAAACACTAATTGGTTCCACAGGGAGACACCAGCTCTACACATTCGTATTTTCTAGGGAGAAAGCTAGAGGAACTGCGGCAAACAAACATGATATTTCTGTTTGTGTAGATGACATTTTATGCACTTGCCTAACGAAAAGACTTTGCTTTCCTCCAAAACCATTTGTACTGTGATTTTCTCGGTCCATTGCATACATATTCCACAAAAGTTTGTCCGGATATGACTGGATGAAACCGGAAATATCCGGTTTTCTTTTGGCTAAATCAATGAAGAGATTGGTACAGCCTCTGTGTTTGTGTATTCCTGATATTATCCACAGACTTTATTGTTTTGAAGGTTTCTTATCAGGGAACATTTAGTTATGTGCTTGGAGACTCTAACATTTTCCACATGGAGATACAAGCTCTACATATTTGTATTTTCTAGGGAGAAACCTAGAGGAAATACAGCAAATAAACATGATATTTTTGTTTGTCTAGATGACATTTTATGCACTTGCCTAATGAAAAGACTTTGCTTTTCTCCAAAAGCATTTGTAATGTGAATTTCTCGATTCATTGCATACGAATTCCACACCAGTTTGTCTGGATATCACTGGATGAAACCAGAAATATCCAGTTTTGTTTTGGCTAACTCAATCCCAGATATTGTTACAGCCTCTGTGTTTGTGTATTCCTGATATTATCCACGGACTTTATTGTATTGAATGTTTTTTTTCAGGGAACATTTAATTTTGTACTGTTAAAACACTACTTGTTTCCACATGGAGACACCAGCTCTACACATTTGTATTTTCTAGGGAGAAAGCTAGAGGAACTGCGGCAAACAAACATGATATTTCTGTTTGTCTAGATGACATTTCATGCACTTGCCTAACGAAAAGACTTTGCTTTTCTCCAAAACCACTTTTACTGTGATTTTCTCGGTCCATTGCATACGAATTCCACACCATTATGTCCGGATATGACTGGATGAACCCGGAAATATCCGGTTTTTTTTGGCTAACTCAATCCCAGATATTGCTACAACCTCTGTGTTTGTGTATTCCTGATATTATCCACGGACTTTATTTTTTTTTGAAAGTTTTTTTTCAGGGAACATTTAATTTTGTGCTTGGAAACACTAATTGGTTCCACAGGGAGACACCAGCTCTACACATTCGTATTTTCTAGGGAGAAAGCTAGAGGAACTGCGGCAAACAAACATGATATTTCTGTTTGTCTAGATGACATTTTATGCACTTGCCTAACGAAAAGACTTTGCTTTCCTCCAAAACCATTTGTACTGTGATTTTCTCGGTCCATTGCATACATATTCCACAAAATTTGTCCGGATATGACTGGATGAAACCGGAAATATCCGGTTTTCTTTTGGCTAAATCAATGAAGAGATTGGTACAGCCTCTGTGTTTGTGTATTCCTGATATTATCCACAGACTTTATTGTTTTGAAGGTTTCTTATCAGGGAACATTTAGTTATGTGCTTGGAGACTCTAACAGTTTCCACATGGAGATACAAGCTCTACATATTTGTATTTTCTAGGGAGAAACCTAGAGGAAATACAGCAAATAAACATGATATTTTTGTTTGTCTAGATGACATTTTATGCACTTGCCTAATGAAAAGACTTTGCTTTTCTCCAAAAGCATTTGTAATGTGAATTTCTCGATTCATTGCATACGAATTCCACACCAGTTTGTCTGGATATCACTGGATGAAACCAGAAATATCCAGTTTTGTTTTGGCTAACTCAATCCCAGATATTGTTACAGCCTCTGTGTTTGTGTATTCCTGATATTATCCACGGACTTTATTGTATTGAATGTTTTTTTTCAGGGAACATTTAATTTTGTACTGTTAAAACACTACTTGTTTCCACATGGAGACACCAGCTCTACACATTTGTATTTTCTAGGGAGAAAGCTAGAGGAACTGCGGCAAACAAACATGATATTTCTGTTTGTCTAGATGACATTTCATGCACTTGCCTAACGAAAAGACTTTGCTTTTCTCCAAAACCACTTTTACTGTGATTTTCTCGGTCCATTGCATACGAATTCCACACCATTATGTCCGGATATGACTGGATGAACCCGGAAATATCCGGTTTTTTTTTTGCTAACTCAATCCCAGATATTGCTACAACCTCTGTGTTTGTGTATTCCTGATATTATCCACGGACTTTATTTTTTTTGAAAGTTTTTTTTCAGGGAACATTTAATTTTGTGCTTGGAAACACTAATTGGTTCCACAGGGAGACACCAGCTCTACACATTCGTATTTTCTAGGGAGAAAGCTAGAGGAACTGCGGCAAACAAACATGATATTTCTGTTTGTGTAGATGACATTTTATGCACTTGCCTAACGAGAAGACTTTGCTTTCCTCCAAAACCATTTGTACTGTGATTTCTCGGTCCATTGCATACATATTCCACAAAAGTTTGTCCGGATATGACTGGATGAAACCGGAAATATCCGGTTTTCTTTTGGCTAAATCAATGAAGAGATTGGTACAGCCTCTGTGTTTGTGTATTCCTGATATTATCCACAGACTTTATTGTTTTGAAGGTTTCTTATCAGGGAACATTTAGTTATGTGCTTGGAGACTCTAACAGTTTCCACATGGAGATACAAGCTCTACATATTTGTATTTTCTAGGGAGAAACCTAGAGGAAATACAGCAAATAAACATGATATTTTTGTTTGTCTAGATGACATTTTATGCACTTGCCTAATGAAAAGACTTTGCTTTTCTCCAAAAGCATTTGTAATGTGAATTTCTCGATTCATTGCATACGAATTCCACACCAGTTTGTCTGGATATCACTGGATGAAACCAGAAATATCCAGTTTTGTTTTGGCTAACTCAATCCCAGATATTGTTACAGCCTCTGTGTTTGTGTATTCCTGATATTATCCACGGACTTTATTGTATTGAATGTTTTTTTTCAGGGAACATTTAATTTTGTGCTTGGAAACACTAATTGGTTCCACAGGGAGACACCAGCTCTACACATTCGTATTTTCTAGGGAGAAAGCTAGAGGAACTGCGGCAAACAAACATGATATTTCTGTTTGTGTAGATGACATTTTATGCACTTGCCTAACGAAAAGACTTTGCTTTCCTCCAAAACCATTTGTACTGTGATTTTCTCGGTCCATTGCATATGAATTCCACAACAGTTTGTCCGGATATGACTGGATGAAACCAGAAATATCCGGTTTTGTTTTGGCTAACTCAATCCCAGATATTGCTACAGCCTCTGTGTTTGTGTATTACTGATATTATCCACAGACTTTATTTTTCTGAATATTTTTTATCAGGGAACATTTAATTTTGTACCGTTGAAACACTAATTGGTTCATCATGGGAACACCAGCTCTACACATTCGTATTTTCTAGGGAGAAAGCTAGAGGAACTTCAGCAAACGAACATGATATTTCTGTTTGTCTAGATGACATTTTATGCACTTGCCTAACGAAAAGACTTTGCTTTTCTCCAAAACCATTTTTACTGTGATTTTCTCGGTCACTTGCATATGAATTCCACAACAGTTTGTCGGAATATGACTTATGGAACCGGAAATATCCGGTTTTGTTTTGGCTAACTCAATCCCAGATATTGCTACAGCCTCTGTGTTTGTGTATTCCTGATATTATCAACGGACTTCATTCTTTTGAATGTTTTTTATCTGGGAACCTTTAATTTTCTGCTTGGAAACATAAATGGTTACACATGGATTAACCAGCTCTACACATTCGTATTTTCTAGGGAGAAAGCTAGAGGAACTAGGGCAAACAAACATGATATTTATGTTTGTATAGATGACACTTTATGCACTTGCCTAACGAAAAGACTTTGCTTTTCTGCAATACTATTTTTACTGTGATTTTCTCACTCCCTTGCTTACGAATTCCACAACAGTTTGTCCGGGTATGACTGTATGAAACCAGAAATATCCGGTTTTGTTTTGGCTAACTCAATCCCAGATATTGCTACAGCCTCTGTGTTTGTGTATTACTGATATTATCCACAGACTTTATTTTTCTGAATATTTTTTATCAGGGAACATTTAATTTTGTACCGTTGAAACAGTAATTGGTTCATCATGGGAACACCAGCTCTACACATTCGTATATTCTAGGGAGAATGCTAGAGGAACTGAGACAAACAAACATGATATTTCTGTTTGTATAGATGATATTTCATGCTCTTGCCTAACGGAAAGACTTTGCTTTTCTCCAAAACCATTTTTACTGTGATTTTCTCGGTCCATTGCATACGAATTCCACATCAGTTTGTCCGGATATGACTGGATGTAAACAGAAATATCAGGGTGTGTTTTTGATAACTCAATCCGAAATATTGCTACAGCCTCTGGTTTGTGTTTTCTGGATATTATCGATGGACTTATTGTTTTGAATGTTTTTATCAGGGGACATTTAATTTTGTACCGTTGAAACACTAATTGTTTCATAATGGGAACACCAGCTCTACATATTCGTATTTTCTAGGGAGAAAGCTAGAGGAACTGCGGCAAACAAACATGATATTTCTGTTTGTATAGATGACATTTTATGCACTTGCCTAACGAAAAGACTTTGCTTTTCTCCAAAACCATTTTTACTGGGATTTTCTCGATCCATTGCATACGAATTCCACACCAGTTTGTCCGGATATGACTGGATGAAACCAGAAATATCCGGTTTTGTTTTGGCTAACTCAATCCCAGATATTGGTACAGCCTCTCTGTGTGTGTATTCCTGATATTATCCACGGACTTTATTGTTTTGAATGTTTTTTATCTGGGAACATTTAATTTTGTACCGTTGAAACACTAATTGTTTCCACATGGAGACTCCCGCTCTACATATTCTTATTTTCTAGGGAGAAAGCTAGAGGAACTGCGGCAAAGAAACATGATATTTTTGTTTGTATAGATGACACTTTATGCACTTGCCTAATGAAAAGACTTTGCTTTTCCGCAATACCATTTTTACTGTGATTATTTCGGTCCATTGCATAAGAATTCCACACCATTTTGTCCGGATATGACTGGATGTAAACAGAAATATCAGGGTGTGTTTTTGATAACTCAATCCGAAATTTTGCTACAGCCTCTGGTTTGTGTTTTCTGGATATTATCGATGGACTTATTGTTTTGAATGTTTTTATCAGGGGACATTTAAATTTGTACCGTTGAAACACTAATTGTTTCATAATGGGAACACCAGCTCTACACATTTGTATTTTCTAGGGAGAAAGCTAGAGGAACTGCGGCAAACAAACATGATATTTCTGTTTGTCTAGATGACATTTTATGCACTTGCCTAACGAAAAGACTTTGCTTTTCTCCAAAACCACTTTTACTGTGATTTTCTCGATCCATTACATACGAATTCCACAATAGTTTGTCCGGGTATGACTGGATAAAACCAGAAATATCCGGTTATGTTTTGGCTAACTCAATCCCAGATATTGGTACAGCCTCTGTGTATGTGTATTCCTGATATTATCAATAAACTTTATTTTTTCAATGTTTTATTTTCAGGGAAAATTTAATTTTGTGCTTGGAAACTCTAATTGGTTCCACATGGAGACACCAGCTCTACATATTTCTATTTTCTAGGGAGAAAGCTAGAGGAACTGCGGCAAATGAACATGATATTTCTGTTTGTCTAGATGACATTTTATGCACTTGCCTAACGAAAAGACTTTGCTTTTCTCCAAAACCATTTTTACTGTGATTTTCTCGGTCCCTTGCATATGAATTCCACAACAGTTTGTCGAAATATGACTTATGGAACCGGAAATATCCGGTTTTGTTTTGGCTAACTCAATCCCAGATATTGCTACAGCCTCTGTGTTTGTGTATTCCTGATATTATCAACGGACTTTATTCTTTTGAATGTTTTTTATCTTGGAACATTTAATTTTCTGCTTGGAAACATAAATGGTTACACATGGATTAACCAGCTCTACACATTCGTATTTTCTAGGGAGAAAGCTAGAGGAACTAGGGCAAACAAACATGATATTTATGTTTGTATAGATGACACTTTATGCACTTGCCTAACGAAAAGACTTTGCTTTTCTGCAATACCATTTTTACTGTGATTTTCTCGGTCCCTTGCATATGAATTCCACAACAGTTTGTCCGGGTATGACTGTATGAAACCAGAAATATCCGGTTTTGTTTTGGCTAACTCAATCCCAGATATTGCTACAGCCTCTGTGTTTGTGTATTCCTGATATTATCCACAGACTTTATTTTTTTGAATATTTTTTATCAGGGAACATTTAATTTTGTACCGTTGAAACAGTAATTGGTTCATCATGGGAACACCAGCTCTACACATTCGTATTTTCTAGGGAGAATGCTAGAGGAACTGAGACAAACAAACATGATATTTCTGTTTGTATAGATGACATCTTATGCACTTGCATAACGAAAAGACTTTGCTTTTCTCCAAAACCATTTTTACTGTGATTTTCTCGGTCCATTGCATACGAATTCCACATCAGTTTGTCCGGATATGACTGGATGTAAACAGAAATATCAGGGTGTGTTTTTGATAACTCAATCCGAAATATTGCTACAGCCTCTGGTTTGTGTTTTCTGGATATTATCGATGGACTTATTGTTTTGAATGTTTTTATCAGGGGACATTTAATTCTGTACCGTTGAAACACTAATTGTTTCATAATGGGAACACCAGCTCTACATATTCGTATTTTCTAGGGAGAAAGCTAGAGGAACTGCGGCAAACAAACATGATATTTCTGTTTGTATAGATGACATTTTATGCACTTGCCTAACGAAAAGACTTTGCTTTTCTCCAAAACCATTTTTACTGGGATTTTCTCGATCCATTGCATACGAATTCCACACCAGTTTGTCCGGATATGACTGGATGAAACCAGAAATATCCGGTTTTGTTTTGGCTAACTCAATCCCAGATATTGGTACAGCCTCTGTGTGTGTGTATTCCTGATATTATCCACGGACTTTATTGTTTTGAATGTTTTTTATCTGGGAACATTTAATTTTGTACCGTTGAAACACTAATTGTTTCCACATGGAGACTCCCGCTCTACATATTCTTATTTTCTAGGGAGAAAGCTAGAGGAACTGCGGCAAAGAAACATGATATTTTTGTTTGTATAGATGACACTTTATGCACTTGCCTAATGAAAAGACTTTGCTTTTCCGCAATACCATTTTTACTGTGATTATTTCGGTCCATTGCATAAGAATTCCACACCATTTTGTCCGGATATGACTGGATGTAAACAGAAATATCAGGGTGTGTTTTTGATAACTCAATCCGAAATTTTGCTACAGCCTCTGGTTTGTGTTTTCTGGATATTATCGATGGACTTATTGTTTTGAATGTTTTTATCAGGGGACATTTAAATTTGTACCGTTGAAACACTAATTGTTTCATAATGGGAACACCAGCTCTACATATTCGTATTTTCTAGGGAGAAAGCTAGAGGAACTGCGGCAAATGAACATGATATTTCTGTTTGTATAGATGACATTTTATGCACTTGCCTAACGAAAAGACTTTGCTTTTCTCCAAAACCACTTTTACTGTGATTTTCTCGATCCATTACGTACGAATTCCACAATAGTTTGTCCGGGTATGACTGGATAAAACCAGAAATATCCGGTTATGTTTTGGCGAACTCAATCCTAGATATTGCTACAGCCTCTGTGTTTGTGTATTCCTGATATTATCCACAGACTTTATTGTTTTGAATGTTTTTTAGCAGGGAACATTTAATTTTCTACCATTGAAATACTATTGTTTCCACATGGAGACTCCAGCTCTACATATTTGTATTTTGTAGGGAGAAAGCTAGAGGAACTGCGGCAAACAAACATGATATTTCTGTTTGTCTAGATGACATTTTATGCACTTGCCTAACGAAAAGACTTTGCTTTTCTCCAAAACCACTTTTACTGTGATTTTCTCGATCCATTACATACGAATTCCACAATAGTTTGTCCGGGTATGACTGGATAAAACCAGAAATATCCGGTTATGTTTTGGCTAACTCAATCCCAGATATTGGTACAGCCTCTGTGTATGTGTATTCCTGATATTATCAATAAACTTTATTTTTTCAATGTTTTATTTTCAGGGAAAATTTAATTTTGTGCTTGGAAACTCTAATTGGTTCCACATGGAGACACCAGCTCTACATATTTCTATTTTCTAGGGAGAAAGCTAGAGGAACTGCGGCAAATGAACATGATATTTCTGTTTGTCTAGATGACATTTTATGCACTTGCCTAACGAAAAGACTTTGCTTTTCTCCAAAACCACTTTTACTGTGATTTTCTCGGTCCCTTGCATATGAATTCCACAACAGTTTGTCGAAATATGACTTATGGAACCGGAAATATCCGGTTTTGTTTTGGCTAACTCAATCCCAGATATTGCTACAGCCTCTGTGTTTGTGTATTCCTGATATTATCAACGGACTTTATTCTTTTGAATGTTTTTTATCTTGGAACATTTAATTTTCTGCTTGGAAACATAAATGGTTACACATGGATTAACCAGCTCTACACATTCGTATTTTCTAGGGAGAAAGCTAGAGGAACTAGGGCAAACAAACATGATATTTATGTTTGTATAGATGACACTTTATGCACTTGCCTAACGAAAAGACTTTGCTTTTCTGCAATACCATTTTTACTGTGATTTTCTCGGTCCCTTGCATATGAATTCCACAACAGTTTGTCCGGGTATGACTGTATGAAACCAGAAATATCCGGTTTTGTTTTGGCTAACTCAATCCCAGATATTGCTACAGCCTCTGTGTTTGTGTATTCCTGATATTATCCACAGACTTTATTTTTTTGAATATTTTTTATCAGGGAACATTTAATTTTGTACCGTTGAAACACTAATTGGTTCATCATGGGAGCACCAGCTCTACACATTCGTATTTTCTAGGGAGAATGCTAGAGGAACTGAGACAAACAAACATGATATTTCTGTTTGTATAGATGACATCTTATGCACTTGCATAACGAAAAGACTTTGCTTTTCTCCAAAACCATTTTTACTGTGATTTTCTCGGTCCATTGCATACGAATTCCACATCAGTTTGTCCGGATATGACTGGATGTAAACAGAAATATCAGGGTGTGTTTTTGATAACTCAATCCGAAATATTGCTACAGCCTCTGGTTTGTGTTTTCTGGATATTATCGATGGACTTATTGTTTTGAATGTTTTTATCAGGGGACATTTAATTCTGTACCGTTGAAACACTAATTGTTTCATAATGGGAACACCAGCTCTACATATTCGTATTTTCTAGGGAGAAAGCTAGAGGAACTGGGGCAAACAAACATGATATTTCTGTTTGTCTAGATGACATTTTATGCACTTGCCTAACGAAAAGACTTTGCTTTTCTCCAAAACCATTTTTACTGTGATTTTCTCGGTCCACTGCATACGAATTCCACACCACTTTGTCCGGTTATGACTGGATGTAAACAGAAATATCTGGGTGTGTTTTGGCTAACTGAATCCGAAATATTGCTACAGCCTCTGGTTTGTGTTTTCTGGAAATTATCGATGGACTTACGGTTTTGTATGTTTTTATTAGGGAACATTTAATTTTGTACCGTTGAAACACTAATTGTTTCATAATGTGAACCCCAGCTCTACATATTCGTAATTTCTAGGCAGAAAGCTAGAGGAACTGCGGCAAACAAACATGATATTTCTGTTTGTATAGATGACATTTTATGCACTTGCCTAACGAAAAGACTTTGCTTTTCTCCAAAACCATTTTTACTGAGATTTTCTCGGTCCATTGCGTACGAATTCCACAACAGTTTGTCCAGATATGAGTGGATTAAACCAGAAATATCCGGTTTTCTTTTGGCTAACTCAATCGCCGATATTGCTACAGCCTCTGTGTTTGTGTATTCCTGATATTATCCATACTTTATTGTTTTGAATGTTTTTTATCAGGGAACATTTAATTTTGTACCATTGAAACACTATTTGTTTCCACATGGAGACACGAGCTCTACACATTCCTATTTTCTAGGGAGAAAGCTAGAGGAATTGCAGCAAACAAACATGATATTTCTGTTTTTATAGATGACATTTTATGCACTTGCCTAACAAAAAGACTTTGCTTTTCTCCAAAATCATTTTTAATGTGAATTTCTCGAACCATTGCATAGCAATTCCAGACCATTTTGTCTGTATATGACTGGATGGAAGCGGAAATATCCGGTTTTGTTTTGGCTAACTCAATCCCCGATATTGCTACAGCCTCTGTGTTTGTGTATTCCTGATATTATCCACAGACTTTATTGTTTTGAATGTTTTTTAACAGGGAACATTTAATTTTGTACCGTTGAAACACTAATGGTTTCCACATGGAGACACCAGCTCTACATATTCGTATTTTCTAGGCAGAAAGCTAGAGGAACTGCGTCAAACAAACATGATATTTCTGTTTGTGTAGATGACGTTTTATGCACTTTCCTAACGAAAAGACTTTGCTTTTCTCCAAAACCATTTTTACTGTGATTTTCCCGGTGCATTGCGTACGAATTCCACACCAATTTGTCCGGATATGACTGGATGAAACCAGAAATATCCGGATTTGCTTTGGCTAACTCAATCCCCGATACTGCTACAGCCTCTGTGTCTGTGTATTCCTGATATTATCCACGGACTTTATTGTACTGAAAGTTTTTTTTTCAGGGAACACTACATTTTATGCTTGGAAACACTAATTGGTTCCACATGGAGACACCAGCTCTACAAATTCGTATTTTCTAGGGAGAAGGCTAGAGAAACTCGGCAAACAATCATGATATTTCTGTTTGTCTAGATGACATTTTATGCACTTGCCTAACGAAAAGACTTTGATTTTCTCCAACACCATTTTTACTGTGATGTTCTCGGTCCATTGCATACGAATTCCACACCAGTTTGTCTGGATATGACTGGATGAAACCGGAAATATCCGGTTGTGTTTTGGCTAACTCAATCCGAAATATTGTGAAAGTCTCTGTGTTTGTGTTTACTGGATATTATCGATGGAATTTATTGTTTTGAATGTTTTTATCATGGAACATTTAATTTTGTAACGCAGAAACTCTAAATGGTTCCACATGGATACACGAGCTCTGCACATTCATATTTTCTGGGGAGAAAGCTAGAGGAACTGCGGCATACATGATATTTATGTTGGAAAAATGACCTTTTATGCACTTGCCTAACGAAAAGACTTTGCTTTTCTGCAAAACCATTTTTACTGTGATTTTCTCGGTCCATTGCATACGAATTCCACACCAGTTTTTCCGGATATGACTGGATGAAACCGGAAATATCCGGTTTTGTTTTGGCTAACTCAATCCCATATATTGCTACATCCTCTGTGTTTGTGTATTCCTGATATTATCCACGGACTTTATTGTTTTGAATGTTTTTATCATGGAGCATTTAATTAT
>NW_026909411.1:0-59000 GCF_033115175.1 Lepus europaeus | reverse complement strand
AAGTGTAGAGAGATGCAGTTTCCAGTAGTTCTGTATGTTGAATGTAGAGAGAAGCTGTTTCCAAGAGTTCTGTAGTCTGAGAGTAGGCATACGCTGTCTATGGGATTCCTGTAGCCTGAGTGTAGCCGACACAGCTTATGGGAGTTCTGTAACCCTGAATTCGAAAGTCACATTTTACCGAAGTTCTGTATCAGAGTGTAGGGAGAAGCTGTTTCCAAGAATTCTGCAGCCTATGAGCAGGTATTCGCTCTATGCGGGTTTTGTGTATGCCTAGTGTGGCAGACGCAGCTTATGGGAGTTCTGTATCTTGAATGCAGTGAGACACAGTTTTCCAGAGTTCTGTATATGGGTGTAGAGAGAAACTGTTTCCAGGAGTTCTAGAGCCTGGCAAGAGGCATACGCAGTAATTGGGATTTCTGTATCCTGAGTGTGGGAGACGCCGCTTCTGGGAGCTCCGCTACCTGGATATAGAGAGAAGCAGTTTACCGGAGTTCTGTACCCTTGGTGTAGAGAGCAGCTGTTTACTGGAGTTCTGTAGCCTGGAATGAGGCATTCGCTATATGCGGGTTTTCTGTATGCTGAGTGTAGGAGACGCCGCTTCTGGGAGCTCCGCTACCTGGATATAGAGAGAAGTAGTTTACCGGAGCTCTGTACCCTTGGTGTAGAGAGCAGCTGTTTACTGGAGTTCTGTAGCCTGGAATGAGGCATTCGCTATATGCGGGTTTTCTGTATGCTGAGTGTAGGAGACGCCGCTTAGGGGAGCTCTGCTACCTGGATATAGAGAGAAGCAGTTTACCGGAGATCCTTATCCTTGTTGTAGAGCGGAGCGCTTTCCAGGATTTCTGTATCCTGGAATTAGGCATTCGCTATATGTGGGTATTCTGTATGCTGCGTGTAGCAGAAGCAGCTTTTGGGAGTTCTATAGCCTAAGTGTAGACAGATGCAGTTTCCAGTAGTTCTGTATGTTGAATGTAGAGAGAAGCTGTTTCCAAGAGTTCTGTAGTCTGAGAGTAGGCATACGCTGTCTATGGGATTCCTGTAGCCTGAGTGTAGCCGACGCAGCTTATGGGAGTTCTGTAACCCTGAATTCGAAAGTCACATTTTACCGAAGTTCTGTATCAGAGTGTAGGGAGAAGCTGTTTCCAAGAATTCTGCAGCCTATGAGCAGGTATTCGCTCTATGCGGGTTTTGTGTATGCCTAGTGTGGCAGACGCAGCTTATGGGAGTTCTGTATCTTGAATGCAGTGAGACACAGTTTGCCAGAGTTCTGTATATGGGTGTAGAGAGAAACTGTTTCCAGGAGTTCTAGAGCCTGGCAAGAGGCATACGCAGTAATTGGGATTTCTGTATCCTGAGTGTGGGAGACGCCGCTTCTGGGAGCTCCGCTACCTGGATATAGAGAGAAGCAGTTTACCGGAGTTCTGTACCCTTGGTGTAGAGAGCAGCTGTTTACTGGAGTTCTGTAGCCTGGAATGAGGCATTCGCTATATGCGGGTTTTCTGTATGCTGAGTGTAGGAGACGCCGCTTAGGGGAGCTCTGCTACCTGGATATAGAGAGAAGCAGTTTACCGGAGATCCTTATCCTTGTTGTAGAGCGGAGCGCTTTCCAGGATTTCTGTATCCTGTATCCTGGAATTAGGCATTCGCTATATGTGGGTATTCTGTATGCTGCGTGTAGCAGAAGCAGCTTTCGGGAGTTCTATAGCCTAAGTGTAGAGAGATGCAGTTTCCAGTAGTTCTGTATGTTGAATGTAGAGAGAAGCTGTTTCCAAGAGTTCTGTAGTCTGAGAGTAGGCATACGCTGTCTATGGGATTCCTGTAGCCTGAGTGTAGCCGACGCAGCTTATGGGAGTTCTGTAACCCTGAATTTGAAAGTCACATTTTACCTTAGTTCTGTATCAGAGTGTAGGGAGAAGCTGTTTGCAAGAATTCTGCAGCCTATGAGCAGGTATTCGCTCTATGCGGGTTTTGTGTATGCCTAGTGTGGCAGACGCAGCTTATGGGAGTTCTGTATCTTGAATGCAGTGAGACACAGTTTTCCAGAGTTCTGTATATGGGTGTAGAGAGAAACTGTTTCCAGGAGTTCTAGAGCCTGGCAAGAGGCATACGCAGTAATTGGGATTTCTGTCTCCTGAGTGTGGGAGACGCCGCTTCTGGGAGCTCCGCTACCTGGATATAGAGAGAAGCAGTTTACCGGAGTTCTGTACCCTTGGTGTAGAGAGCAGCTGTTTACTGGAGTTCTGTAGCCTAGAATGAGGCATTCGCTATATGCGGGTTTTCTGTATGCTGAGTGTAGGAGACGCCGCTTAGGGGAGCTCTGCTACCTGGATATAGAGAGAAGCAGTTTACCGGAGATCCTTATCCTTGTTGTAGAGCGGAGCGCTTTCCAGGATTTCTGTATCCTGGAATTAGGCATTCGCTATATGTGGGTATTCTGTATGCTGCGTGTAGGAGATGCAGCTTTTGGGAGTTCTATAGCCTAAGTGTAGAGAGATGCAGTTTCCAGTAGTTCTGTATGTTGAATGTAGAGAGAAGCTGTTTCCAAGAGTTCTGTAGTCTGAGAGTAGGCATACGCTGTCTATGGGATTCCTGTAGCCTGAGTGTAGCCGACGCAGCTTATGGGAGTTCTGTAACCCTGAATTCGAAAGTCACATTTTACCTTAGTTCTGTATCAGAGTGTAGGGAGAAGCTGTTTGCAAGAATTCTGCAGCCTATGAGCAGGTATTCGCTCTATGCGGGTTTTGTGTATGCCTAGTGTGGCAGACGCAGCTTATGGGAGTTCTGTATCTTGAATGCAGTGAGACACAGTTTGCCAGAGTTCTGTATATGGGTGTAGAGAGAAACTGTTTCCAGGAGTTCTAGAGCCTGGCAAGAGGCATACGCAGTAATTGAGATTTCTGTATCCTGAGTGTGGGAGACGCCGCTTCTGGCAGATCCGCTACCTGGATATAGAGAGAAGCAGTTTACCGGAGCTCTGTACCCTTGGTGTAGAGAGCAGCTGTTTACTGGAGTTCTGTAGCCTGGAATGAGGCATTCGCTATATGCGGGTTTTCTGTATGCTGAGTGTAGGAGACGCCGCTTAGGGGAGCTCTGCTACCTGGATATAGAGAGAAGCAGTTTACCGGAGATCCTTATCCTTGTTGTAGAGCGGAGCACTTTCCAGGATTTCTGTATCCTGTATCCTGGAATTAGGCATTCGCTATATGTGGGTATTCTGTATGCTGCGTGTAGCAGAAGCAGCTTTCGGGAGTTCTATAGCCTAAGTTTAGAGAGATGCAGTTTCCAGTAGTTCTGTATGTTGAATGTAGAGAGAAGCTGTTTCCAAGAGTTCTGTAGTCTGAGAGTAGGCATACGCTGTCTATGGGATTCCTGTAGCCTGAGTGTAGCCGACGCAGCTTATGGGAGTTCTGTAACCCTGAATTCGAAAGTCACATTTTACCTTAGTTCTGTATCAGAGTGTAGGGAGAAGCTGTTTGCAAGAATTCTGCAGCCTATGAGCAGGTATTCGCTCTATGCGGGTTTTGTGTATGCCTAGTGTGGCAGACGCAGCTTATGGGAGTTCTGTATCTTGAATGCAGTGAGACACAGTTTGCCAGAGTTCTGTATATGGGTGTAGAGAGAAACTCTTTCCAGGAGTTCTAGAGCCTGGCAAGAGGCATACGCAGTAATTGGGATTTCTGTCTCCTGAGTGTGGGAGACGCCGCTTCTGGGAGCTACGCTACCTGGATATAGAGAGAAGCAGTTTACCGGAGTTCTGTACCCTTGGTGTAGAGAGCAGCTGTTTGCTGGAGTTCTGTAGCCTGGAATGAGGCATTCGCTATATGCGGGTTTTCTGTATGCTGAGTGTAGGAGACGCCGCTTAGGGGAGCTCTGCTACCTGGATATAGAGAGAAGCAGTTTACCGGAGATCCTTACCCTTGTTGTAGAGCGGAGCGCTTTCCAGGATTTCTGTATCCTGGAATTAGGCATTCGCTATATGTGGGTATTCTGTATGCTGCGTGTAGGAGATGCAGCTTTTGGGAGTTCTATAGCCTAAGTGTAGAGAGATGCAGTTTCCAGTAGTTCTGTATGTTGAATGTAGAGAGAAGCTGTTTCCAAGAGTTCTGTAGTCTGAGAGTAGGCATACGCTGTCTATGGGATTCCTGTAGCCTGAGTGTAGCCGACGCAGCTTATGGGAGTTCTGTAACCCTGAATTCGAAAGTCACATTTTACCTTAGTTCTGTATCAGAGTGTAGGGAGAAGCTGTTTCCAAGAATTCTGCAGCCTATGAGCAGGTATTCGCTCTATGCGGGTTTTGTGTATGCCTAGTGTGGCAGACACAGCTTATGGGAGTTCTGTATCTTGAATGCAGTGAGACACAGTTTGCCAGAGTTCTGTTTATGGGTGTAGAGAGAAACTGTTTCCAGGAGTTCTAGAGCCTGGCAAGAGGCATACGCAGTAATTGAGATTTCTGTATCCTGAGTGTGGGAGACGCCGCTTCTGGGAGCTCCGCTACCTGGATATAGAGAGAAGCAGTTTACCGGAGCTCTGTACCCTTGGTGTAGAGAGCAGCTGTTTACTGGAGTTCTGTAGCCTGGAATGAGGCATTCGCTATATGCGGGTTTTCTGTATGCTGAGTGTAGGAGACGCCGCTTAGGGGAGCTCTGCTACCTGGATATAGAGAGAAGCAGTTTACCGGAGATCCTTATCCTTGTTGTAGAGCGGAGCGCTTTCCAGGATTTCTGTATCCTGTATCCTGGAATTAGGCATTCGCTATATGTGGGTATTCTGTATGCTGCGTGTAGCAGAAGCAGCTTTCGGGAGTTCTATAGCCTAAGTGTAGAGAGATGCAGTTTCTAGTAGTTCTGTATGTTGAATGTAGAGAGAAGCTGTTTCCAAGAGTTCTGTAGTCTGAGAGTAGGCATACGCTGTCTATGGGATTCCTGTAGCCTGAGTGTAGCCGACGCAGCTTATGGGAGTTCTGTAACCCTGAATTCGAAAGTCACATTTTACCTTAGTTCTGTATCAGAGTGTAGGGAGAAGCTGTTTGCAAGAATTCTGCAGCCTATGAGCAGGTATTCGCTCTATGCGGGTTTTCTGTATGCCTAGTGTGGCAGACGCAGCTTATGGGAGTTCTGTATCTTGAATGCAGTGAGACACAGTTTGCCAGAGTTCTGTATATAGGTGTAGAGAGAAACTCTTTCCAGGAGTTCTAGAGCCTGGCAAGAGGCATACGCAGTAATTGGGATTTCTGTCTCCTGAGTGTGGGAGACGCCGCTTCTGGGAGCTCCGCTACCTGGATATAGAGAGAAGCAGTTTACCGGAGTTCTGTACCCTTGGTGTAGAGAGCAGCTGTTTGCTGGAGTTCTGTAGCCTGGAATGAGGCATTCGCTATATGCGGGTTTTCTGTATGCTGAGTGTAGGAGACGCCGCTTCTGGGAGCTCCGCTACCTGGATATAGAGAGAAGTAGTTTACCGGAGCTCTGTACCCTTGGTGTAGAGAGCAGCTGTTTACTGGAGTTCTGTAGCCTGGAATGAGGCATTCGCTATATGCGGGTTTTCTGTATGCTGAGTGTAGGAGACGCCGCTTAGGGGAGCTCTGCTACCTGGATATAGAGAGAAGCAGTTTACCGGAGATCCTTATCCTTGTTGTAGAGCGGAGCGCTTTCCAGGATTTCTGTATCCTGGAATTAGGCATTCGCTATATGTGGGTATTCTGTATGCTGCGTGTAGGAGATGCAGCTTTTGGGAGTTCTATAGCCTAAGTGTAGAGAGATGCAGTTTCCAGTAGTTCTGTATGTTGAATGTAGAGAGAAGCTGTTTCCAAGAGTTCTGTAGTCTGAGAGTAGGCATACGCTGTCTATGGGATTCCTGTAGCCTGAGTGTAGCCGACACAGCTTATGGGAGTTCTGTAACCCTGAATTCGAAAGTCACATTTTACCGAAGTTCTGTATCAGAGTGTAGGGAGAAGCTGTTTCCAAGAATTCTGCAGCCTATGAGCAGGTATTCGCTCTATGCGGGTTTTGTGTATGCCTAGTGTGGCAGACGCAGCTTATGGGAGTTCTGTATCTTGAATGCAGTGAGACACAGTTTGCCAGAGTTCTGTATATGGGTGTAGAGAGAAACTCTTTCCAGGAGTTCTAGAGCCTGGCAAGAGGCATACGCAGTAATTGGGATTTCTGTCTCCTGAGTGTGGGAGACGCCGCTTCTGGGAGCTACGCTACCTGGATATAGAGAGAAGCAGTTTACCGGAGTTCTGTACCCTTGGTGTAGAGAGCAGCTGTTTGCTGGAGTTCTGTAGCCTGGAATGAGGCATTCGCTATATGCGGGTTTTCTGTATGCTGAGTGTAGGAGACGCCGCTTAGGGGAGCTCTGCTACCTGGATATAGAGAGAAGCAGTTTACCGGAGATCCTTATCCTTGTTGTAGAGCGGAGCGCTTTCCAGGATTTCTGTATCCTGGAATTAGGCATTCGCTATATGTGGGTATTCTGTATGCTGCGTGTAGGAGATGCAGCTTTTGGGAGTTCTATAGCCTAAGTGTAGAGAGATGCAGTTTCCAGTAGTTCTGTATGTTGAATGTAGAGAGAAGCTGTTTCCAAGAGTTCTGTAGTCTGAGAGTAGGCATACGCTGTCTATGGGATTCCTGTAGCCTGAGTGTAGCCGACGCAGCTTATGGGAGTTCTGTAACCCTGAATTCGAAAGTCACATTTTACCTTAGTTCTGTATCAGAGTGTAGGGAGAAGCTGTTTCCAAGAATTCTGCAGCCTATGAGCAGGTATTCGCTCTATGCGGGTTTTGTGTATGCCTAGTGTGGCACACGCAGCTTATGGGAGTTCTGTATCTTGAATGCAGTGAGACACAGTTTGCCAGAGTTCTGTTTATGGGTGTAGAGAGAAACTGTTTCCAGGAGTTCTAGAGCCTGGCAAGAGGCATACGCAGTAATTGAGATTTCTGTATCCTGAGTGTGGGAGACGCCGCTTCTGGGAGCTCCGCTACCTGGATATAGAGAGAAGCAGTTTACCGGAGCTCTGTACCCTTGGTGTAGAGAGCAGCTGTTTACTGGAGTTCTGTAGCCTGGAATGAGGCATTCGCTATATGCGGGTTTTCTGTATGCTGAGTGTAGGAGACGCCGCTTAGGGGAGCTCTGCTACCTGGATATAGAGAGAAGCAGTTTACCGGAGATCCTTATCCTTGTTGTAGAGCGGAGCGCTTTCCAGGATTTCTGTATCCTGTATCCTGGAATTAGGCATTCGCTATATGTGGGTATTCTGTATGCTGCGTGTAGCAGAAGCAGCTTTCGGGAGTTCTATAGCCTAAGTGTAGAGAGATGCAGTTTCCAGTAGTTCTGTATGTTGAATGTAGAGAGAAGCTGTTTCCAAGAGTTCTGTAGTCTGAGAGTAGGCATACGCTGTCTATGGGATTCCTGTAGCCTGAGTGTAGCCGACGCAGCTTATGGGAGTTCTGTAACCCTGAATTCGAAAGTCACATTTTACCTTAGTTCTGTATCAGAGTGTAGGGAGAAGCTGTTTGCAAGAATTCTGCAGCCTATGAGCAGGTATTCGCTCTATGCGGGTTTTCTGTATGCCTAGTGTGGCAGACGCAGCTTATGGGAGTTCTGTATCTTGAATGCAGTGAGACACAGTTTGCCAGAGTTCTGTATATGGGTGTAGAGAGAAAATCTTTCCAGGAGTTCTAGAGCCTGGCAAGAGGCATACGCAGTAATTGAGATTTCTGTATCCTGAGTGTGGGAGACGCCGCTTCTGGGAGCTCCGCTACCTGGATATAGAGAGAAGCAGTTTACCGGAGCTCTGTACCCTTGGTGTAGAGAGCAGCTGTTTACTGGAGTTCTGTAGCCTGGAATGAGGCATTCGCTATATGCGGGTTTTCTGTATGCTGAGTGTAGGAGACGCCGCTTAGGGGAGCTCTGCTACCTGGATATAGAGAGAAGCAGTTTACCGGAGATCCTTATCCTTGTTGTAGAGCGGAGCGCTTTCCAGGATTTCTGTATCCTGGAATTAGGCATTCGCTATATGTGGGTATTCTGTATGCTGCGTGTAGCAGAAGCAGCTTTCGGGAGTTCTATAGCCTAAGTGTAGAGAGATGCAGTTTCCAGTAGTTCTGTATGTTGAATGTAGAGAGAAGCTGTTTCCAAGAGTTCTGTAGTCTGAGAGTAGGCATACGCTGTCTATGGGATTCCTGAAGCCTGAGTGTAGCCGACGCAGCTTATGGGAGTTCTGTAACCCTGAATTCGAAAGTCACATTTTACCTTAGTTCTGTATCAGAGTGTAGGGAGAAGCTGTTTGCAAGAATTCTGCAGCCTATGAGCAGGTATTCGCTCTATGCGGGTTTTCTGTATGCCTAGTGTGGCAGACGCAGCTTATGGGAGTTCTGTATCTTGAATGCAGTGAGACACAGTTTGCCAGAGTTCTGTATATGGGTGTAGAGAGAAACTCTTTCCAGGAGTTCTAGAGCCTGGCAAGAGGCATACGCAGTAATTGGGATTTCTGTCTCCTGAGTGTGGGAGACGCCGCTTCTGGGAGCTACGCTACCTGGATATAGAGAGAAGCAGTTTACCGGAGTTCTGTACCCTTGGTGTAGAGAGCAGCTGTTTGCTGGAGTTCTGTAGCCTGGAATGAGGCATTCGCTATATGCGGGTTTTCTGTATGCTGAGTGTAGGAGACGCCGCTTAGGGGAGCTCTGCTACCTGGATATAGAGAGAAGCAGTTTACCGGAGATCCTTATCCTTGTTGTAGAGCGGAGCGCTTTCCAGGATTTCTGTATCCTGGAATTAGGCATTCGCTATATGTGGGTATTCTGTATGCTGCGTGTAGGAGATGCAGCTTTTGGGAGTTCTATAGCCTAAGTGTAGAGAGATGCAGTTTCCAGTAGTTCTGTATGTTGAATGTAGAGAGAAGCTGTTTCCAAGAGTTCTGTAGTCTGAGAGTAGGCATACGCTGTCTATGGGATTCCTGTAGCCTGAGTGTAGCCGACGCAGCTTATGGGAGTTCTGTAACCCTGAATTCGAAAGTCACATTTTACCTTAGTTCTGTATCAGAGTGTAGGGAGAAGCTGTTTGCAAGAATTCTGCAGCCTATGAGCAGGTATTCGCTCTATGCGGGTTTTCTGTATGCCTAGTGTGGCAGACGCAGCTTATGGGAGTTCTGTATCTTGAATGCAGTGAGACACAGTTTGCCAGAGTTCTGTATATAGGTGTAGAGAGAAACTCTTTCCAGGAGTTCTAGAGCCTGGCAAGAGGCATACGCAGTAATTGGGATTTCTGTCTCCTGAGTGTGGGAGACGCCGCTTCTGGGAGCTCCGCTACCTGGATATAGAGAGAAGCAGTTTACCGGAGTTCTGTACCCTTGGTGTAGAGAGCAGCTGTTTGCTGGAGTTCTGTAGCCTGGAATGAGGCATTCGCTATATGCGGGTTTTCTGTATGCTGAGTGTAGGAGACGCCGCTTCTGGGAGCTCCGCTACCTGGATATAGAGAGAAGTAGTTTACCGGAGCTCTGTACCCTTGGTGTAGAGAGCAGCTGTTTACTGGAGTTCTGTAGCCTGGAATGAGGCATTCGCTATATGCGGGTTTTCTGTATGCTGAGTGTAGGAGACGCCGCTTAGGGGAGCTCTGCTACCTGGATATAGAGAGAAGCAGTTTACCGGAGATCCTTATCCTTGTTGTAGAGCGGAGCGCTTTCCAGGATTTCTGTATCCTGGAATTAGGCATTCGCTATATGTGGGTATTCTGTATGCTGCGTGTAGGAGATGCAGCTTTTGGGAGTTCTATAGCCTAAGTGTAGAGAGATGCAGTTTCCAGTAGTTCTGTATGTTGAATGTAGAGAGAAGCTGTTTCCAAGAGTTCTGTAGTCTGAGAGTAGGCATACGCTGTCTATGGGATTCCTGTAGCCTGAGTGTAGCCGACACAGCTTATGGGAGTTCTGTAACCCTGAATTCGAAAGTCACATTTTACCGAAGTTCTGTATCAGAGTGTAGGGAGAAGCTGTTTCCAAGAATTCTGCAGCCTATGAGCAGGTATTCGCTCTATGCGGGTTTTGTGTATGCCTAGTGTGGCAGACGCAGCTTATGGGAGTTCTGTATCTTGAATGCAGTGAGACACAGTTTGCCAGAGTTCTGTATATGGGTGTAGAGAGAAACTCTTTCCAGGAGTTCTAGAGCCTGGCAAGAGGCATACGCAGTAATTGGGATTTCTGTCTCCTGAGTGTGGGAGACGCCGCTTCTGGGAGCTACGCTACCTGGATATAGAGAGAAGCAGTTTACCGGAGTTCTGTACCCTTGGTGTAGAGAGCAGCTGTTTGCTGGAGTTCTGTAGCCTGGAATGAGGCATTCGCTATATGCGGGTTTTCTGTATGCTGAGTGTAGGAGACGCCGCTTAGGGGAGCTCTGCTACCTGGATATAGAGAGAAGCAGTTTACCGGAGATCCTTATCCTTGTTGTAGAGCGGAGCGCTTTCCAGGATTTCTGTATCCTGGAATTAGGCATTCGCTATATGTGGGTATTCTGTATGCTGCGTGTAGGAGATGCAGCTTTTGGGAGTTCTATAGCCTAAGTGTAGAGAGATGCAGTTTCCAGTAGTTCTGTATGTTGAATGTAGAGAGAAGCTGTTTCCAAGAGTTCTGTAGTCTGAGAGTAGGCATACGCTGTCTATGGGATTCCTGTAGCCTGAGTGTAGCCGACGCAGCTTATGGGAGTTCTGTAACCCTGAATTCGAAAGTCACATTTTACCTTAGTTCTGTATCAGAGTGTAGGGAGAAGCTGTTTCCAAGAATTCTGCAGCCTATGAGCAGGTATTCGCTCTATGCGGGTTTTGTGTATGCCTAGTGTGGCACACGCAGCTTATGGGAGTTCTGTATCTTGAATGCAGTGAGACACAGTTTGCCAGAGTTCTGTTTATGGGTGTAGAGAGAAACTGTTTCCAGGAGTTCTAGAGCCTGGCAAGAGGCATACGCAGTAATTGAGATTTCTGTATCCTGAGTGTGGGAGACGCCGCTTCTGGGAGCTCCGCTACCTGGATATAGAGAGAAGCAGTTTACCGGAGCTCTGTACCCTTGGTGTAGAGAGCAGCTGTTTACTGGAGTTCTGTAGCCTGGAATGAGGCATTCGCTATATGCGGGTTTTCTGTATGCTGAGTGTAGGAGACGCCGCTTAGGGGAGCTCTGCTACCTGGATATAGAGAGAAGCAGTTTACCGGAGATCCTTATCCTTGTTGTAGAGCGGAGCGCTTTCCAGGATTTCTGTATCCTGTATCCTGGAATTAGGCATTCGCTATATGTGGGTATTCTGTATGCTGCGTGTAGCAGAAGCAGCTTTCGGGAGTTCTATAGCCTAAGTGTAGAGAGATGCAGTTTCCAGTAGTTCTGTATGTTGAATGTAGAGAGAAGCTGTTTCCAAGAGTTCTGTAGTCTGAGAGTAGGCATACGCTGTCTATGGGATTCCTGTAGCCTGAGTGTAGCCGACGCAGCTTATGGGAGTTCTGTAACCCTGAATTCGAAAGTCACATTTTACCTTAGTTCTGTATCAGAGTGTAGGGAGAAGCTGTTTGCAAGAATTCTGCAGCCTATGAGCAGGTATTCGCTCTATGCGGGTTTTCTGTATGCCTAGTGTGGCAGACGCAGCTTATGGGAGTTCTGTATCTTGAATGCAGTGAGACACAGTTTGCCAGAGTTCTGTATATGGGTGTAGAGAGAAAATCTTTCCAGGAGTTCTAGAGCCTGGCAAGAGGCATACGCAGTAATTGAGATTTCTGTATCCTGAGTGTGGGAGACGCCGCTTCTGGGAGCTCCGCTACCTGGATATAGAGAGAAGCAGTTTACCGGAGCTCTGTACCCTTGGTGTAGAGAGCAGCTGTTTACTGGAGTTCTGTAGCCTGGAATGAGGCATTCGCTATATGCGGGTTTTCTGTATGCTGAGTGTAGGAGACGCCGCTTAGGGGAGCTCTGCTACCTGGATATAGAGAGAAGCAGTTTACCGGAGATCCTTATCCTTGTTGTAGAGCGGAGCGCTTTCCAGGATTTCTGTATCCTGGAATTAGGCATTCGCTATATGTGGGTATTCTGTATGCTGCGTGTAGCAGAAGCAGCTTTCGGGAGTTCTATAGCCTAAGTGTAGAGAGATGCAGTTTCCAGTAGTTCTGTATGTTGAATGTAGAGAGAAGCTGTTTCCAAGAGTTCTGTAGTCTGAGAGTAGGCATACGCTGTCTATGGGATTCCTGAAGCCTGAGTGTAGCCGACGCAGCTTATGGGAGTTCTGTAACCCTGAATTCGAAAGTCACATTTTACCTTAGTTCTGTATCAGAGTGTAGGGAGAAGCTGTTTGCAAGAATTCTGCAGCCTATGAGCAGGTATTCGCTCTATGCGGGTTTTCTGTATGCCTAGTGTGGCAGACGCAGCTTATGGGAGTTCTGTATCTTGAATGCAGTGAGACACAGTTTGCCAGAGTTCTGTATATGGGTGTAGAGAGAAACTCTTTCCAGGAGTTCTAGAGCCTGGCAAGAGGCATACGCAGTAATTGGGATTTCTGTCTCCTGAGTGTGGGAGACGCCGCTTCTGGGAGCTACGCTACCTGGATATAGAGAGAAGCAGTTTACCGGAGTTCTGTACCCTTGGTGTAGAGAGCAGCTGTTTGCTGGAGTTCTGTAGCCTGGAATGAGGCATTCGCTATATGCGGGTTTTCTGTATGCTGAGTGTAGGAGACGCCGCTTAGGGGAGCTCTGCTACCTGGATATAGAGAGAAGCAGTTTACCGGAGATCCTTATCCTTGTTGTAGAGCGGAGCGCTTTCCAGGATTTCTGTATCCTGGAATTAGGCATTCGCTATATGTGGGTATTCTGTATGCTGCGTGTAGGAGATGCAGCTTTTGGGAGTTCTATAGCCTAAGTGTAGAGAGATGCAGTTTCCAGTAGTTCTGTATGTTGAATGTAGAGAGAAGCTGTTTCCAAGAGTTCTGTAGTCTGAGAGTAGGCATACGCTGTCTATGGGATTCCTGTAGCCTGAGTGTAGCCGACGCAGCTTATGGGAGTTCTGTAACCCTGAATTCGAAAGTCACATTTTACCTTAGTTCTGTATCAGAGTGTAGGGAGAAGCTGTTTCCAAGAATTCTGCAGCCTATGAGCAGGTATTCGCTCTATGCGGGTTTTGTGTATGCCTAGTGTGGCAGACGCAGCTTATGGGAGTTCTGTATCTTGAATGCAGTGAGACACAGTTTGCCAGAGTTCTGTTTATGGGTGTAGAGAGAAACTGTTTCCAGGAGTTCTAGAGCCTGGCAAGAGGCATACGCAGTAATTGAGATTTCTGTATCCTGAGTGTGGGAGACGCCGCTTCTGGGAGCTCCGCTACCTGGATATAGAGAGAAGCAGTTTACCGGAGCTCTGTACCCTTGGTCTAGAGAGCAGCTGTTTACTGGAGTTCTGTAGCCTGGAATGAGGCATTCGCTATATGCGGGTTTTCTGTATGCTGAGTGTAGGAGACGCCGCTTAGGGGAGCTCTGCTACCTGGATATAGAGAGAAGCAGTTTACCGGAGATCCTTATCCTTGTTGTAGAGCGGAGCGCTTTCCAGGATTTCTGTATCCTGTATCCTGGAATTAGGCATTCGCTATATGTGGGTATTCTGTATGCTGCGTGTAGCAGAAGCAGCTTTCGGGAGTTCTATAGCCTAAGTGTAGAGAGATGCAGTTTCCAGTAGTTCTGTATGTTGAATGTAGAGAGAAGCTGTTTCCAAGAGTTCTGTATTCTGAGAGTAGGCATACGCTGTCTATGGGATTCCTGTAGCCTGAGTGTAGCCGACGCAGCTTATGGGAGTTCTGTAACCCTGAATTCGAAAGTCACATTTTACCTTAGTTCTGTATCAGAGTGTAGGGAGAAGCTGTTTGCAAGAATTCTGCAGCCTATGAGCAGGTATTCGCTCTATGCGGGTTTTCTGTATGCCTAGTGTGGCAGACGCAGCTTATGGGAGTTCTGTATCTTGAATGCAGTGAGACACAGTTTGCCAGAGTTCTGTATATGGGTGTAGAGAGAAACTCTTTCCAGGAGTTCTAGAGCCTGGCAAGAGGCATACGCAGTAATTGAGATTTCTGTATCCTGAGTGTGGGAGACGCCGCTTCTGGGAGCTCCGCTACCTGGATATAGAGAGAAGCAGTTTACCGGAGCTCTGTACCCTTGGTGTAGAGAGCAGCTGTTTGCTGGAGTTCTGTAGCCTGGAATGAGGCATTCGCTATATGCGGGTTTTCTGTATGCTGAGTGTAGGAGACGCCGCTTAGGGGAGCTCTGCTACCTGGATATAGAGAGAAGCAGTTTACCGGAGATCCTTATCCTTGTTGTAGAGCGGAGCGCTTTCCAGGATTTCTGTATCCTGTATCCTGGAATTAGGCATTCGCTATATGTGGGTATTCTGTATGCTGCGTGTAGCAGAAGCAGCTTTCGGGAGTTCTATAGCCTAAGTGTAGAGAGATGCAGTTTCCAGTAGTTCTGTATGTTGAATGTAGAGAGAAGCTGTTTCCAAGAGTTCTGTAGTCTGAGAGTAGGCATACGCTGTCTATGGGATTCCTGTAGCCTGAGTGTAGCCGACGCAGCTTATGGGAGTTCTGTAACCCTGAATTCGAAAGTCACATTTTACCTTAGTTCTGTATCAGAGTGTAGGGAGAAGCTGTTTGCAAGAATTC
Organism: Lepus europaeus; assembly: GCF_033115175.1. NCBI lineage: Eukaryota > Metazoa > Chordata > Mammalia > Lagomorpha > Leporidae > Lepus > Lepus europaeus. Next base: position 44,348 of record NW_026909411.1, on the reverse strand, counting down.
TGCAGCCTATGAGCAGGTATTCGCTCTATGCGGGTTTTCTGTATGCCTAGTGTGGCAGACGCAGCTTATGGGAGTTCTGTATCTTGAATGCAGTGAGACACAGTTTGCCAGAGTTCTGTATATGGGTGTAGAGAGAAACTCTTTCCAGGAGTTCTAGAGCCTGGCAAGAGGCATACGCAGTAATTGGGATTTCTGTCTCCTGAGTGTGGGAGACGCCGCTTCTGGGAGCTCCGCTACCTGGATATAGAGAGAAGCAGTTTACCGGAGTTCTGTACCCTTGGTGTAGAGAGCAGCTGTTTGCTGGAGTTCTGTAGCCTGGAATGAGGCATTCGCTATATGCGGGTTTTCTGTATGCTGAGTGTAGGAGACGCCGCTTAGGGGAGCTCTGCTACCTGGATATAGAGAGAAGCAGTTTACCGGAGATTTTTATCCTTGTTGTAGAGCGGAGCGCTTTCCAGGATTTCTGTATCCTGTATCCTGGAATTAGGCATTCGCTATATGTGGGTATTCTGTATGCTGCGTGTAGCAGAAGCAGCTTTCGGGAGTTCTATAGCCTAAGTGTAGAGAGATGCAGTTTCCAGTAGTTCTGTATGTTGAATGTAGAGAGAAGCTGTTTCCAAGAGTTCTGTAGTCTGAGAGTAGGCATATGCTGTCTATGGGATTCCTGTAGCCTGAGTGTAGCCGACGCAGCTTATGGGAGTTCTGTAAACCTGAATTCGAAAGTCACATTTTACCTTAGTTCTGTATCAGAGTGTAGGGAGAAGCTGTTTGCAAGAATTCTGCAGCCTATGAGCAGGTATTCGCTCTATGCGGGTTTTCTGTATGCCTAGTGTGCCAGACGCAGCTTATGGGAGTTCTGTATCTTGAATGCAGTGAGACACAGTTTGCCAGAGTTCTGTATATGGGTGTAGAGAGAAACTGTTTCCAGGAGTTCTAGAGCCTGGCAAGAGGCATACGCAGTAATTGGGATTTCTGTATCCTGAGTGTGGGAGACGCCGCTTCTGGGAGCTCCGCTACCTGGATATAGAGAGAAGCAGTTTACCGGAGTTCTGTACCCTTGGTGTAGAGAGCAGCTGTTTACTGGAGTTCTGTAGCCTGGAATGAGGCATTCGCTATATGCGGGTTTTCTGTATGCTGAGTGTAGGAGACGCCGCTTCTGGGAGCTCCGCTACCTGGATATAGAGAGAAGTAGTTTACCGGAGCTCTGTACCCTTGATGTAGTGAGCAGCTGTTTACTGGAGTTCTGTAGCCTGGAATGAGGCATTCGCTATATGCGGGTTTTCTGTATGCTGAGTGTAGGAGACGCCGCTTAGGGGAGCTCTGCTACCTGGATATAGAGAGAAGCAGTTTACCGGAGATCCTTATCCTTGTTGTAGAGCGGAGCGCTTTCCAGGATTTCTGTATCCTGGAATTAGGCATTCGCTATATGTGGGTATTCTGTATGCTGCGTGTAGGAGATGCAGCTTTTGGGAGTTCTATAGCCTAAGTGTAGAGAGATGCAGTTTCCAGTAGTTCTGTATGTTGAATGTAGAGAGAAGCTGTTTCCAAGAGTTCTGTAGTCTGAGAGTAGGCATACGCTGTCTATGGGATTCCTGTAGCCTGAGTGTAGCCGACACAGCTTATGGGAGTTCTGTAACCCTGAATTCGAAAGTCACATTTTACCGAAGTTCTGTATCAGAGTGTAGGGAGAAGCTGTTTCCAAGAATTCTGCAGCCTATGAGCAGGTATTCGCTCTATGCGGGTTTTGTGTATGCCTAGTGTGGCAGACGCAGCTTATGGGAGTTCTGTATCTTGAATGCAGTGAGACACAGTTTGCCAGAGTTCTGTATATGGGTGTAGAGAGAAACTCTTTCCAGGAGTTCTAGAGCCTGGCAAGAGGCATACGCAGTAATTGAGATTTCTGTATCCTGAGTGTGGGAGACGCCGCTTCTGGGAGCTACGCTACCTGGATATAGAGAGAAGCAGTTTACCGGAGCTCTGTACCCTTGGTGTAGAGAGCAGCTGTTTGCTGGAGTTCTGTAGCCTGGAATGAGGCATTCGCTATATGCGGGTTTTCTGTATGCTGAGTGTAGGAGACGCCGCTTAGGGGAGCTCTGCTACCTGGATATAGAGAGAAGCAGTTTACCGGAGATCCTTATCCTTGTTGTAGAGCGGAGCGCTTTCCAGGATTTCTGTATCCTGTATCCTGGAATTAGGCATTCGCTATATGTGGGTATTCTGTATGCTGCGTGTAGCAGAAGCAGCTTTCGGGAGTTCTATAGCCTAAGTGTAGAGAGATGCAGTTTCCAGTAGTTCTGTATGTTGAATGTAGAGAGAAGCTGTTTCCAAGAGTTCTGTAGTCTGAGAGTAGGCATACGCTGTCTATGGGATTCCTGTAGCCTGAGTGTAGCCGACGCAGCTTATGGGAGTTCTGTAACCCTGAATTCGAAAGTCACATTTTACCTTAGTTCTGTATCAGAGTGTAGGGAGAAGCTGTTTGCAAGAATTCTGCAGCCTATGAGCAGGTATTCGCTCTATGCGGGTTTTCTGTATGCCTAGTGTGGCAGACGCAGCTTATGGGAGTTCTGTATCTTGAATGCAGTGAGACACAGTTTGCCAGAGTTCTGTATATGGGTGTAGAGAGAAACTCTTTCCAGGAGTTCTAGAGCCTGGCAAGAGGCATACGCAGTAATTGGGATTTCTGTCTCCTGAGTGTGGGAGACGCCGCTTCTGGGAGCTCCGCTACCTGGATATAGAGAGAAGCAGTTTACCGGAGTTCTGTACCCTTGGTGTAGAGAGCAGCTGTTTGCTGGAGTTCTGTAGCCTGGAATGAGGCATTCGCTATATGCGGGTTTTCTGTATGCTGAGTGTAGGAGACGCCGCTTAGGGGAGCTCTGCTACCTGGATATAGAGAGAAGCAGTTTACCGGAGATTTTTATCCTTGTTGTAGAGCGGAGCGCTTTCCAGGATTTCTGTATCCTGTATCCTGGAATTAGGCATTCGCTATATGTGGGTATTCTGTATGCTGCGTGTAGCAGAAGCAGCTTTCGGGAGTTCTATAGCCTAAGTGTAGAGAGATGCAGTTTCCAGTAGTTCTGTATGTTGAATGTAGAGAGAAGCTGTTTCCAAGAGTTCTGTAGTCTGAGAGTAGGCATATGCTGTCTATGGGATTCCTGTAGCCTGAGTGTAGCCGACGCAGCTTATGGGAGTTCTGTAAACCTGAATTCGAAAGTCACATTTTACCTTAGTTCTGTATCAGAGTGTAGGGAGAAGCTGTTTGCAAGAATTCTGCAGCCTATGAGCAGGTATTCGCTCTATGCGGGTTTTCTGTATGCCTAGTGTGCCAGACGCAGCTTATGGGAGTTCTGTATCTTGAATGCAGTGAGACACAGTTTGCCAGAGTTCTGTATATGGGTGTAGAGAGAAACTGTTTCCAGGAGTTCTAGAGCCTGGCAAGAGGCATACGCAGTAATTGGGATTTCTGTATCCTGAGTGTGGGAGACGCCGCTTCTGGGAGCTCCGCTACCTGGATATAGAGAGAAGCAGTTTACCGGAGTTCTGTACCCTTGGTGTAGAGAGCAGCTGTTTACTGGAGTTCTGTAGCCTGGAATGAGGCATTCGCTATATGCGGGTTTTCTGTATGCTGAGTGTAGGAGACGCCGCTTCTGGGAGCTCCGCTACCTGGATATAGAGAGAAGTAGTTTACCGGAGCTCTGTACCCTTGATGTAGTGAGCAGCTGTTTACTGGAGTTCTGTAGCCTGGAATGAGGCATTCGCTATATGCGGGTTTTCTGTATGCTGAGTGTAGGAGACGCCGCTTAGGGGAGCTCTGCTACCTGGATATAGAGAGAAGCAGTTTACCGGAGATCCTTATCCTTGTTGTAGAGCGGAGCGCTTTCCAGGATTTCTGTATCCTGGAATTAGGCATTCGCTATATGTGGGTATTCTGTATGCTGCGTGTAGGAGATGCAGCTTTTGGGAGTTCTATAGCCTAAGTGTAGAGAGATGCAGTTTCCAGTAGTTCTGTATGTTGAATGTAGAGAGAAGCTGTTTCCAAGAGTTCTGTAGTCTGAGAGTAGGCATACGCTGTCTATGGGATTCCTGTAGCCTGAGTGTAGCCGACACAGCTTATGGGAGTTCTGTAACCCTGAATTCGAAAGTCACATTTTACCGAAGTTCTGTATCAGAGTGTAGGGAGAAGCTGTTTCCAAGAATTCTGCAGCCTATGAGCAGGTATTCGCTCTATGCGGGTTTTGTGTATGCCTAGTGTGGCAGACGCAGCTTATGGGAGTTCTGTATCTTGAATGCAGTGAGACACAGTTTGCCAGAGTTCTGTATATGGGTGTAGAGAGAAACTCTTTCCAGGAGTTCTAGAGCCTGGCAAGAGGCATACGCAGTAATTGGGATTTCTGTCTCCTGAGTGTGGGAGACGCCGCTTCTGGGAGCTACGCTACCTGGATATAGAGAGAAGCAGTTTACCGGAGTTCTGTACCCTTGGTGTAGAGAGCAGCTGTTTGCTGGAGTTCTGTAGCCTGGAATGAGGCATTCGCTATATGCGGGTTTTCTGTATGCTGAGTGTAGGAGACGCCGCTTAGGGGAGCTCTGCTACCTGGATATAGAGAGAAGCAGTTTACCGGAGATCCTTATCCTTGTTGTAGAGCGGAGCGCTTTCCAGGATTTCTGTATCCTGGAATTAGGCATTCGCTATATGTGGGTATTCTGTATGCTGCGTGTAGGAGATGCAGCTTTTGGGAGTTCTATAGCCTAAGTGTAGAGAGATGCAGTTTCCAGTAGTTCTGTATGTTGAATGTAGAGAGAAGCTGTTTCCAAGAGTTCTGTAGTCTGAGAGTAGGCATACGCTGTCTATGGGATTCCTGTAGCCTGAGTGTAGCCGACGCAGCTTATGGGAGTTCTGTAACCCTGAATTCGAAAGTCACATTTTACCTTAGTTCTGTATCAGAGTGTAGGGAGAAGCTGTTTCCAAGAATTCTGCAGCCTATGAGCAGGTATTCGCTCTATGCGGGTTTTGTGTATGCCTAGTGTGGCAGACGCAGCTTATGGGAGTTCTGTATCTTGAATGCAGTGAGACACAGTTTGCCAGAGTTCTGTTTATGGGTGTAGAGAGAAACTGTTTCCAGGAGTTCTAGAGCCTGGCAAGAGGCATACGCAGTAATTGAGATTTCTGTATCCTGAGTGTGGGAGACGCCGCTTCTGGGAGCTCCGCTACCTGGATATAGAGAGAAGCAGTTTACCGGAGCTCTGTACCCTTGGTGTAGAGAGCAGCTGTTTACTGGAGTTCTGTAGCCTGGAATGAGGCATTCGCTATATGCGGGTTTTCTGTATGCTGAGTGTAGGAGACGCCGCTTAGGGGAGCTCTGCTACCTGGATATAGAGAGAAGCAGTTTACCGGAGATCCTTATCCTTGTTGTAGAGCGGAGCGCTTTCCAGGATTTCTGTATCCTGTATCCTGGAATTAGGCATTCGCTATATGTGGGTATTCTGTATGCTGCGTGTAGCAGAAGCAGCTTTCGGGAGTTCTATAGCCTAAGTGTAGAGAGATGCAGTTTCCAGTAGTTCTGTATGTTGAATGTAGAGAGAAGCTGTTTCCAAGAGTTCTGTAGTCTGAGAGTAGGCATACGCTGTCTATGGGATTCCTGTAGCCTGAGTGTAGCCGACGCAGCTTATGGGAGTTCTGTAACCCTGAATTCGAAAGTCACATTTTACCTTAGTTCTGTATCAGAGTGTAGGGAGAAGCTGTTTGCAAGAATTCTGCAGCCTATGAGCAGGTATTCGCTCTATGCGGGTTTTCTGTATGCCTAGTGTGGCAGACGCAGCTTATGGGAGTTCTGTATCTTGAATGCAGTGAGACACAGTTTGCCAGAGTTCTGTATATGGGTGTAGAGAGAAACTCTTTCCAGGAGTTCTAGAGCCTGGCAAGAGGCATACGCAGTAATTGAGATTTCTGTATCCTGAGTGTGGGAGACGCCGCTTCTGGGAGCTCCGCTACCTGGATATAGAGAGAAGCAGTTTACCGGAGCTCTGTACCCTTGGTGTAGAGAGCAGCTGTTTACTGGAGTTCTGTAGCCTGGAATGAGGCATTCGCTATATGCGGGTTTTCTGTATGCTGAGTGTAGGAGACGCCGCTTAGGGGAGCTCTGCTACCTGGATATAGAGAGAAGCAGTTTACCGGAGATCCTTATCCTTGTTGTAGAGCGGAGCGCTTTCCAGGATTTCTGTATCCTGGAATTAGGCATTCGCTATATGTGGGTATTCTGTATGCTGCGTGTAGCAGAAGCAGCTTTCGGGAGTTCTATAGCCTAAGTGTAGAGAGATGCAGTTTCCAGTAGTTCTGTATGTTGAATGTAGAGAGAAGCTGTTTCCAAGAGTTCTGTAGTCTGAGAGTAGGCATACGCTGTCTATGGGATTCCTGTAGACTGAGTGTAGCCGACGCAGCTTATGGGAGTTCTGTAACCCTGAATTCGAAAGTCACATTTTACCTTAGTTCTGTATCAGAGTGTAGGGAGAAGCTGTTTGCAAGAATTCTGCAGCCTATGAGCAGGTATTCGCTCTATGCGGGTTTTGTGTATGCCTAGTGTGGCAGACGCAGCTTATGGGAGTTCTGTATCTTGAATGCAGTGAGACACAGTTTGCCAGAGTTCTGTATATGGGTGTAGAGAGAAACTCTTTCCAGGAGTTCTAGAGCCTGGCAAGAGGCATACGCAGTAATTGGGATTTCTGTCTCCTGAGTGTGGGAGACGCCGCTTCTGGGAGCTACGCTACCTGGATATAGAGAGAAGCAGTTTACCGGAGCTCTGTACCCTTGGTGTAGAGAGCAGCTGTTTGCTGGAGTTCTGTAGCCTGGAATGAGGCATTCGCTATATGCGGGTTTTCTGTATGCTGAGTGTAGGAGACGCCGCTTAGGGGAGCTCTGCTACCTGGATATAGAGAGAAGCAGTTTACCGGAGATCCTTATCCTTGTTGTAGAGCGGAGCGCTTTCCAGGATTTCTGTATCCTGGAATTAGGCATTCGCTATATGTGGGTATTCTGTATGCTGCGTGTAGGAGATGCAGCTTTTGGGAGTTCTATAGCCTAAGTGTAGAGAGATGCAGTTTCCAGTAGTTCTGTATGTTGAATGTAGAGAGAAGCTGTTTCCAAGAGTTCTGTAGTCTGAGAGTAGGCATACGCTGTCTATGGGATTCCTGTAGCCTGAGTGTAGCCGACGCAGCTTATGGGAGTTCTGTAACCCTGAATTCGAAAGTCACATTTTACCTTAGTTCTGTATCAGAGTGTAGGGAGAAGCTGTTTCCAAGAATTCTGCAGCCTATGAGCAGGTATTCGCTCTATGCGGGTTTTGTGTATGCCTAGTGTGGCAGACGCAGCTTATGGGAGTTCTGTATCTTGAATGCAGTGAGACACAGTTTGCCAGAGTTCTGTTTATGGGTGTAGAGAGAAACTGTTTCCAGGAGTTCTAGAGCCTGGCAAGAGGCATACGCAGTAATTGAGATTTCTGTATCCTGAGTGTGGGAGACGCCGCTTCTGGGAGCTCCGCTACCTGGATATAGAGAGAAGCAGTTTACCGGAGCTCTGTACCCTTGGTGTAGAGAGCAGCTGTTTACTGGAGTTCTGTAGCCTGGAATGAGGCATTCGCTATATGCGGGTTTTCTGTATGCTGAGTGTAGGAGACGCCGCTTAGGGGAGCTCTGCTACCTGGATATAGAGAGAAGCAGTTTACCGGAGATCCTTATCCTTGTTGTAGAGCGGAGCGCTTTCCAGGATTTCTGTATCCTGTATCCTGGAATTAGGCATTCGCTATATGTGGGTATTCTGTATGCTGCGTGTAGCAGAAGCAGCTTTCGGGAGTTCTATAGCCTAAGTGTAGAGAGATGCAGTTTCCAGTAGTTCTGTATGTTGAATGTAGAGAGAAGCTGTTTCCAAGAGTTCTGTATTCTGAGAGTAGGCATACGCTGTCTATGGGATTCCTGTAGCCTGAGTGTAGCCGACGCAGCTTATGGGAGTTCTGTAACCCTGAATTCGAAAGTCACATTTTACCTTAGTTCTGTATCAGAGTGTAGGGAGAAGCTGTTTGCAAGAATTCTGCAGCCTATGAGCAGGTATTCGCTCTATGCGGGTTTTCTGTATGCCTAGTGTGGCAGACGCAGCTTATGGGAGTTCTGTATCTTGAATGCAGTGAGACACAGTTTGCCAGAGTTCTGTATATGGGTGTAGAGAGAAACTCTTTCCAGGAGTTCTAGAGCCTGGCAAGAGGCATACGCAGTAATTGAGATTTCTGTATCCTGAGTGTGGGAGACGCCGCTTCTGGGAGCTCCGCTACCTGGATATAGAGAGAAGCAGTTTACCGGAGCTCTGTACCCTTGGTGTAGAGAGCAGCTGTTTACTGGAGTTCTGTAGCCTGGAATGAGGCATTCGCTATATGCGGGTTTTCTGTATGCTGAGTGTAGGAGACGCCGCTTAGGGGAGCTCTGCTACCTGGATATAGAGAGAAGCAGTTTACCGGAGATCCTTATCCTTGTTGTAGAGCGGAGCGCTTTCCAGGATTTCTGTATCCTGTATCCTGGAATTAGGCATTCGCTATATGTGGGTATTCTGTATGCTGCGTGTAGCAGAAGCAGCTTTCGGGAGTTCTATAGCCTAAGTGTAGAGAGATGCAGTTTCCAGTAGTTCTGTATGTTGAATGTAGAGAGAAGCTGTTTCCAAGAGTTCTGTAGTCTGAGAGTAGGCATACGCTGTCTATGGGATTCCTGTAGCCTGAGTGTAGCCGACGCAGCTTATGGGAGTTCTGTAACCCTGAATTCGAAAGTCACATTTTACCTTAGTTCTGTATCAGAGTGTAGGGAGAAGCTGTTTGCAAGAATTCTGCAGCCTATGAGCAGGTATTCGCTCTATGCGGGTTTTCTGTATGCCTAGTGTGGCAGACGCAGCTTATGGGAGTTCTGTATCTTGAATGCAGTGAGACACAGTTTGCCAGAGTTCTGTATATGGGTGTAGAGAGAAACTCTTTCCAGGAGTTCTAGAGCCTGGCAAGAGGCATACGCAGTAATTGAGATTTCTGTATCCTGAGTGTGGGAGACGCCGCTTCTGGGAGCTCCGCTACCTGGATATAGAGAGAAGCAGTTTACCGGAGCTCTGTACCCTTGGTGTAGAGAGCAGCTGTTTACTGGAGTTCTGTAGCCTGGAATGAGGCATTCGCTATATGCGGGTTTTCTGTATGCTGAGTGTAGGAGACGCCGCTTAGGGGAGCTCTGCTACCTGGATATAGAGAGAAGCAGTTTACCGGAGATCCTTATCCTTGTTGTAGAGCGGAGCGCTTTCCAGGATTTCTGTATCCTGGAATTAGGCATTCGCTATATGTGGGTATTCTGTATGCTGCGTGTAGCAGAAGCAGCTTTCGGGAGTTCTATAGCCTAAGTGTAGAGAGATGCAGTTTCCAGTAGTTCTGTATGTTGAATGTAGAGAGAAGCTGTTTCCAAGAGTTCTGTAGTCTGAGAGTAGGCATACGCTGTCTATGGGATTCCTGTAGCCTGAGTGTAGCCGACGCAGCTTATGGGAGTTCTGTAACCCTGAATTCGAAAGTCACATTTTACCTTAGTTCTGTATCAGAGTGTAGGGAGAAGCTGTTTGCAAGAATTCTGCAGCCTATGAGCAGGTATTCGCTCTATGCGGGTTTTGTGTATGCCTAGTGTGGCAGACGCAGCTTATGGGAGTTCTGTATCTTGAATGCAGTGAGACACAGTTTGCCAGAGTTCTGTATATGGGTGTAGAGAGAAACTGTTTCCAGGAGTTCTAGAGCCTGGCAAGAGGCATACGCAGTAATTGGGATTTCTGTCTCCTGAGTGTGGGAGACGCCGCTTCTGGGAGCTACGCTACCTGGATATAGAGAGAAGCAGTTTACCGGAGCTCTGTACCCTTGGTGTAGAGAGCAGCTGTTTGCTGGAGTTCTGTAGCCTGGAATGAGGCATTCGCTATATGCGGGTTTTCTGTATGCTGAGTGTAGGAGACGCCGCTTAGGGGAGCTCTGCTACCTGGATATAGAGAGAAGCAGTTTACCGGAGATCCTTATCCTTGTTGTAGAGCGGAGCGCTTTCCAGGATTTCTGTATCCTGGAATTAGGCATTCGCTATATGTGGGTATTCTGTATGCTGCGTGTAGGAGATGCAGCTTTTGGGAGTTCTATAGCCTAAGTGTAGAGAGATGCAGTTTCCAGTAGTTCTGTATGTTGAATGTAGAGAGAAGCTGTTTCCAAGAGTTCTGTAGTCTGAGAGTAGGCATACGCTGTCTATGGGATTCCTGTAGCCTGAGTGTAGCCGACGCAGCTTATGGGAGTTCTGTAACCCTGAATTCGAAAGTCACATTTTACCTTAGTTCTGTATCAGAGTGTAGGGAGAAGCTGTTTCCAAGAATTCTGCAGCCTATGAGCAGGTATTCGCTCTATGCGGGTTTTGTGTATGCCTAGTGTGGCAGACGCAGCTTATGGGAGTTCTGTATCTTGAATGCAGTGAGACACAGTTTGCCAGAGTTCTGTTTATGGGTGTAGAGAGAAACTGTTTCCAGGAGTTCTAGAGCCTGGCAAGAGGCATACGCAGTAATTGAGATTTCTGTATCCTGAGTGTGGGAGACGCCGCTTCTGGGAGCTCCGCTACCTGGATATAGAGAGAAGCAGTTTACCGGAGCTCTGTACCCTTGGTGTAGAGAGCAGCTGTTTACTGGAGTTCTGTAGCCTGGAATGAGGCATTCGCTATATGCGGGTTTTCTGTATGCTGAGTGTAGGAGACGCCGCTTAGGGGAGCTCTGCTACCTGGATATAGAGAGAAGCAGTTTACCGGAGATCCTTATCCTTGTTGTAGAGCGGAGCGCTTTCCAGGATTTCTGTATCCTGTATCCTGGAATTAGGCATTCGCTATATGTGGGTATTCTGTATGCTGCGTGTAGCAGAAGCAGCTTTCGGGAGTTCTATAGCCTAAGTGTAGAGAGATGCAGTTTCCAGTAGTTCTGTATGTTGAATGTAGAGAGAAGCTGTTTCCAAGAGTTCTGTATTCTGAGAGTAGGCATACGCTGTCTATGGGATTCCTGTAGCCTGAGTGTAGCCGACGCAGCTTATGGGAGTTCTGTAACCCTGAATTCGAAAGTCACATTTTACCTTAGTTCTGTATCAGAGTGTAGGGAGAAGCTGTTTGCAAGAATTCTGCAGCCTATGAGCAGGTATTCGCTCTATGCGGGTTTTCTGTATGCCTAGTGTGGCAGACGCAGCTTATGGGAGTTCTGTATCTTGAATGCAGTGAGACACAGTTTGCCAGAGTTCTGTATATGGGTGTAGAGAGAAACTCTTTCCAGGAGTTCTAGAGCCTGGCAAGAGGCATACGCAGTAATTGAGATTTCTGTATCCTGAGTGTGGGAGACGCCACTTCTGGGAGCTCCGCTACCTGGATATAGAGAGAAGCAGTTTACCGGAGCTCTGTACCCTTGGTGTAGAGAGCAGCTGTTTACTGGAGTTCTGTAGCCTGGAATGAGGCATTCGCTATATGCGGGTTTTCTGTATGCTGAGTGTAGGAGACGCCGCTTAGGGGAGCTCTGCTACCTGGATATAGAGAGAAGCAGTTTACCGGAGATCCTTATCCTTGTTGTAGAGCGGAGCGCTTTCCAGGATTTCTGTATCCTGTATCCTGGAATTAGGCATTCGCTATATGTGGGTATTCTGTATGCTGCGTGTAGCAGAAGCAGCTTTCGGGAGTTCTATAGCCTAAGTGTAGAGAGATGCAGTTTCCAGTAGTTCTGTATGTTGAATGTAGAGAGAAGCTGTTTCCAAGAGTTCTGTAGTCTGAGAGTAGGCATACGCTGTCTATGGGATTCCTGTAGCCTGAGTGTAGCCGACGCAGCTTATGGGAGTTCTGTAACCCTGAATTCGAAAGTCACATTTTACCTTAGTTCTGTATCAGAGTGTAGGGAGAAGCTGTTTCCAAGAATTCTGCAGCCTATGAGCAGGTATTCGCTCTATGCGGGTTTTCTGTATGCCTAGTGTGGCAGACGCAGCTTATGGGAGTTCTGTATCTTGAATGCAGTGAGACACAGTTTGCCAGAGTTCTGTATATGGGTGTAGAGAGAAACTCTTTCCAGGAGTTCTAGAGCCTGGCAAGAGGCATACGCAGTAATTGGGATTTCTGTCTCCTGAGTGTGGGAGACGCCGCTTCTGGGAGCTCCGCTACCTGGATATAGAGAGAAGCAGTTTACCGGAGCTCTGTACCCTTGGTGTAGAGAGCAGCTGTTTGCTGGAGTTCTGTAGCCTGGAATGAGGCATTCGCTATATGCGGGTTTTCTGTATGCTGAGTGTAGGAGACGCCGCTTAGGGGAGCTCTGCTACCTGGATATAGAGAGAAGCAGTTTACCGGAGATTTTTATCCTTGTTGTAGAGCGGAGCGCTTTCCAGGATTTCTGTATCCTGTATCCTGGAATTAGGCATTCGCTATATGTGGGTATTCTGTATGCTGCGTGTAGCAGAAGCAGCTTTCGGGAGTTCTATAGCCTAAGTGTAGAGAGATGCAGTTTCCAGTAGTTCTGTATGTTGAATGTAGAGAGAAGCTGTTTCCAAGAGTTCTGTAGTCTGAGAGTAGGCATATGCTGTCTATGGGATTCCTGTAGCCTGAGTGTAGCCGACGCAGCTTATGGGAGTTCTGTAAACCTGAATTCGAAAGTCACATTTTACCTTAGTTCTGTATCAGAGTGTAGGGAGAAGCTGTTTGCAAGAATTCTGCAGCCTATGAGCAGGTATTCGCTCTATGCGGGTTTTCTGTATGCCTAGTGTGCCAGACGCAGCTTATGGGAGTTCTGTATCTTGAATGCAGTGAGACACAGTTTGCCAGAGTTCTGTATATGGGTGTAGAGAGAAACTGTTTCCAGGAGTTCTAGAGCCTGGCAAGAGGCATACGCAGTAATTGGGATTTCTGTATCCTGAGTGTGGGAGACGCCGCTTCTGGGAGCTCCGCTACCTGGATATAGAGAGAAGCAGTTTACCGGAGTTCTGTACCCTTGGTGTAGAGAGCAGCTGTTTACTGGAGTTCTGTAGCCTGGAATGAGGCATTCGCTATATGCGGGTTTTCTGTATGCTGAGTGTAGGAGACGCCGCTTCTGGGAGCTCCGCTACCTGGATATAGAGAGAAGTAGTTTACCGGAGCTTTGTACCCTTGGTGTAGAGAGCAGCTGTTTACTGGAGTTCTGTAGCCTGGAATGAGGCATTCGCTATATGCGGGTTTTCTGTATGCTGAGTGTAGGAGACGCCGCTTAGGGGAGCTCTGCTACCTGGATATAGAGAGAAGCAGTTTACCGGAGATCCTTATCCTTGTTGTAGAGCGGAGCGCTTTCCAGGGTTTCTGTATCCTGGAATTAGGCATTCGCTATATGTGGGTATTCTGTATGCTGCGTGTAGGAGATGCAGCTTTTGGGAGTTCTATAGCCTAAGTGTAGAGAGATGCAGTTTCCAGTAGTTCTGTATGTTGAATGTAGAGAGAAGCTGTTTCCAAGAGTTCTGTAGTCTGAGAGTAGACATACGCTGTCTATGGGATTCCTGTAGCCTGAGTGTAGCCGACACAGCTTATGGGAGTTCTGTAACCCTGAATTCGAAAGTCACATTTTACCTTAGTTCTGTATCAGAGTGTAGGGAGAAGCTGTTTGCAAGAATTCTGCAGCCTATGAGCAGGTATTCGCTCTATGCGGGTTTTCTGTATGCCTAGTGTGCCAGATGCAGCTTATGGGAGTTCTGTATCTTGAATGCAGTGAGACACAGTTTTCCAGAGTTCTGTATATGGGTGTAGAGAGAAACTGTTTCCAGGAGTTCTAGAGCCTGGCAAGAGGCATACGCAGTAATTGGGATTTCTGTATCCTGAGTGTGGGAGACGCCGCTTCTGGGAGCTCCGCTACCTGGATATAGAGAGAAGTAGTTTACCGGAGCTCTGTACCCTTGGTGTAGAGAGCAGCTGTTTACTGGAGTTCTGTAGCCTGGAATGAGGCATTCGCTATATGCGGGTTTTCTGTATGCTGAGTGTAGGAGACGCCGCTTAGGGGAGCTCTGCTACCTGGATATAGAGAGAAGCAGTTTACCGGAGATCCTTATCCTTGTTGTAGAGCGGAGCGCTTTCCAGGATTTCTGTATCCTGGAATTAGGCATTCGCTATATGTGGGTATTCTGTATGCTGCGTGTAGGAGATGCAGCTTTTGGGAGTTCTATAGCCTAAGTGTAGAGAGATGCAGTTTCCAGTAGTTCTGTATGTTGAATGTAGAGAGAAGCTGTTTCCAAGAGTTCTGTAGTCTGAGAGTAGGCATACGCTGTCTATGGGATTCCTGTAGCCTGAGTGTAGCCGACACAGCTTATGGGAGTTCTGTAACCCTGAATTCGAAAGTCACATTTTACCGAAGTTCTGTATCAGAGTGTAGGGAGAAGCTGTTTGCAAGAATTCTGCAGCCTATGAGCAGGTATTCGCTCTATGCGGGTTTTGTGTATGCCTAGTGTGGCAGACGCAGCTTATGGGAGTTCTGTATCTTGAATGCAGTGAGACACAGTTTTCCAGAGTTCTGTATATGGGTGTAGAGAGAAACTGTTTCCAGGAGTTCTAGAGCCTGGCAAGAGGCATACGCAGTAATTGGGATTTCTGTCTCCTGAGTGTGGGAGACGCCGCTTCTGGGAGCTCCGCTACCTGGATATAGAGAGAAGCAGTTTACCGGAGTTCTGTACCCTTGGTGTAGAGAGCAGCTGTTTACTGGAGTTCTGTAGCCTGGAATGAGGCATTCGCTATATGCGGGTTTTCTGTATGCTGAGTGTAGGAGACGCCGCTTAGGGGAGCTCTGCTACCTGGATATAGAGAGAAGCAGTTTACCGGAGATCCTTATCCTTGTTGTAGAGCGGAGCGCTTTCCAGGATTTCTGTATCCTGGAATTAGGCATTCGCTATATGTGGGTATTCTGTATGCTGCGTGTAGGAGATGCAGCTTTCGGGAGTTCTATAGCCTAAGTGTAGAGAGATGCAGTTTCCAGTAGTTCTGTATGTTGAATGTAGAGAGAAGCTGTTTCCAAGAGTTCTGTAGTCTGAGAGTAGGCATACGCTGTCTATGGGATTCCTGTAGCCTGAGTGTAGACGACGCAGCTTATGGGAGTTCTGTAACCCTGAATTCGAAAGTCACATTTTACCTTAGTCCTGTATCAGAGTGTAGGGAGAAGCTGTTTCCAAGAATTCTGCAGCCTATGAGCAGGTATTCGCTCTATGCGGTTTTGTGTATGCCTAGTGTGGCAGACGCAGCTTATGGGAGTTCTGTATCTTGAATGCAGTGAGACACAGTTTGCCAGAGTTCTGTATATGGGTGTAGAGAGAAACTGTTTCCAGGAGTTCTAGAGCCTGGCAAGAGGCATACGCAGTAATTGAGATTTCTGTATCCTGAGTGTGGGAGACGCCGCTTCTGGGAGCTCCGCTACCTGGATATAGAGAGAAGCAGTTTACCGGAGCTCTGTACCCTTGGTGTAGAGAGCAGCTGTTTACTGGAGTTCTGTAGCCTGGAATGAGGCATTCGCTATATGCGGGTTTTCTGTATGCTGAGTGTAGGAGACGCCGCTTAGGGGAGCTCTGCTACCTGGATATAGAGAGAAGCAGTTTACCGGAGATCCTTATCCTTGTTGTAGAGCGGAGCGCTTTCCAGGATTTCTGTATCCTGTATCCTGGAATTAGGCATTCGCTATATGTGGGTATTCTGTATGCTGCGTGTAGCAGAAGCAGCTTTCGGGAGTTCTATAGCCTAAGTGTAGAGAGATGCAGTTTCCAGTAGTTCTGTATGTTGAATGTAGAGAGAAGCTGTTTCCAAGAGTTCTGTAGTCTGAGAGTAGGCATACGCTGTCTATGGGATTCCTGTAGCCTGAGTGTAGCCGACGCAGCTTATGGGAGTTCTGTAACCCTGAATTCGAAAGTCACATTTTACCGAAGTTCTGTATCAGAGTGTAGGGAGAAGCTGTTTGCAAGAATTCTGCAGCCTATGAGCAGGTATTCGCTCTATGCGGGTTTTGTGTATGCCTAGTGTGGCAGACGCAGCTTATGGGAGTTCTGTATCTTGAATGCAGTGAGACACAGTTTGCCAGAGTTCTGTATATGGGTGTAGAGAGAAACTGTTTCCAGGAGTTCTAGAGCCTGGCAAGAGGCATACGCAGTAATTGGGATTTCTGTCTCCTGAGTGTGGGAGACGCCGCTTCTGGGAGCTCCGCTACCTGGATATAGAGAGAAGCAGTTTACCGGAGTTCTGTACCCTTGGTGTAGAGAGCAGCTGTTTGCTGGAGTTCTGTAGCCTGGAATGAGGCATTCGCTATATGCGGGTTTTCTGTATGCTGAGTGTAGGAGACGCCGCTTAGGGGAGCTCTGCTACCTGGATATAGAGAGAAGCAGTTTACCGGAGATTTTTATCCTTGTTGTAGAGCGGAGCGCTTTCCAGGATTTCTGTATCCTGTATCCTGGAATTAGGCATTCGCTATATGTGGGTATTCTGTATGCTGCGTGTAGCAGAAGCAGCTTTCGGGAGTTCTATAGCCTAAGTGTAGAGAGATGCAGTTTCCAGTAGTTCTGTATGTTGAATGTAGAGAGAAGCTGTTTCCAAGAGTTCTGTAGTCTGAGAGTAGGCATACGCTGTCTATGGGATTCCTGTAGCCTGAGTGTAGCCGACGCAGCTTATGGGAGTTCTGTAACCCTGAATTCGAAAGTCACATTTTACCTTAGTTCTGTATCAGAGTGTAGGGAGAAGCTGTTTGCAAGAATTCTGCAGCCTATGAGCAGGTATTCGCTCTATGCGGGTTTTCTGTATGCCTAGTGTGGCAGACGCAGCTTATGGGAGTTCTGTATCTTGAATGCAGTGAGACACAGTTTGCCAGAGTTCTGTATATGGGTGTAGAGAGAAACTCTTTCCAGGAGTTCTAGAGCCTGGCAAGATGCATACGCAGTAATTGGGATTTCTGTATCCTGAGTGTGGGAGACGCCGCTTCTGGGAGCTCCGCTACCTGGATATAGAGAGAAGCAGTTTACCGGAGTTCTGTACCCTTGGTGTAGAGAGCAGCTGTTTACTGGAGTTCTGTAGCCTGGAATGAGGCATTCGCTATATGCGGGTTTTCTGTATGCTGAGTGTAGGAGACGCCGCTTCTGGGAGCTCCGCTACCTGGATATAGAGAGAAGTAGTTTACCGGAGCTTTGTACCCTTGGTGTAGAGAGCAGCTGTTTACTGGAGTTCTGTAGCCTGGAATGAGGCATTCGCTATATGCGGGTTTTCTGTATGCTGAGTGTAGGAGACGCCGCTTAGGGGAGCTCTGCTACCTGGATATAGAGAGAAGCAGTTTACCGGAGATCCTTATCCTTGTTGTAGAGCGGAGCGCTTTCCAGGATTTCTGTATCCTGGAATTAGGCATTCGCTATATGTGGGTATTCTGTATGCTGCGTGTAGGAGATGCAGCTTTTGGGAGTTCTATAGCCTAAGTGTAGAGAGATGCAGTTTCCAGTAGTTCTGTATGTTGAATGTAGAGAGAAGCTGTTTCCAAGAGTTCTGTAGTCTGAGAGTAGGCATACGCTGTCTATGGGATTCCTGTAGCCTGAGTGTAGCCGACACAGCTTATGGGAGTTCTGTAACCCTGAATTCGAAAGTCACATTTTACCGAAGTTCTGTATCAGAGTGTAGGGAGAAGCTGTTTCCAAGAATTCTGCAGCCTATGAGCAGGTATTCGCTCTATGCGGGTTTTGTGTATGCCTAGTGTGGCAGACGCAGCTTATGGGAGTTCTGTATCTTGAATGCAGTGAGACACAGTTTTCCAGAGTTCTGTATATGGGTGTAGAGAGAAACTGTTTCCAGGAGTTCTAGAGCCTGGCAAGAGGCATACGCAGTAATTGGGATTTCTGTCTCCTGAGTGTGGGAGACGCCGCTTCTGGGAGCTCCGCTACCTGGATATAGAGAGAAGCAGTTTACCGGAGTTCTGTACCCTTGGTGTAGAGAGCAGCTGTTTACTGGAGTTCTGTAGCCTGGAATGAGGCATTCGCTATATGCGGGTTTTCTGTATGCTGAGTGTAGGAGACGCCGCTTCTGGGAGCTCCGCTACCTGGATATAGAGAGAAGTAGTTTACCGGAGCTCTGTACCCTTGGTGTAGAGAGCAGCTGTTTACTGGAGTTCTGTAGCCTGGAATGAGGCATTCGCTATATGCGGGTTTTCTGTATGCTGAGTGTAGGAGACGCCGCTTAGGGGAGCTCTGCTACCTGGATATAGAGAGAAGCAGTTTACCGGAGATCCTTATCCTTGTTGTAGAGCGGAGCGCTTTCCAGGATTTCTGTATCCTGGAATTAGGCATTCGCTATATGTGGGTATTCTGTATGCTGCGTGTAGGAGATGCAGCTTTTGGGAGTTCTATAGCCTAAGTGTAGAGAGATGCAGTTTCCAGTAGTTCTGTATGTTGAATGTAGAGAGAAGCTGTTTCCAAGAGTTCTGTAGTCTGAGAGTAGGCATACGCTGTCTATGGGATTCCTGTAGCCTGAGTGTAGCCGACACAGCTTATGGGAGTTCTGTAACCCTGAATTCGAAAGTCACATTTTACCGAAGTTCTGTATCAGAGTGTAGGGAGAAGCTGTTTGCAAGAATTCTGCAGCCTATGAGCAGGTATTCGCTCTATGCGGGTTTTCTGTATGCCTAGTGTGGCAGACGCAGCTTATGGGAGTTCTGTATCTTGAATGCAGTGAGACACAGTTTTCCAGAGTTCTGTATATGGGTGTAGAGAGAAACTGTTTCCAGGAGTTCTAGAGCCTGGCAAGAGGCATACGCAGTAATTGGGATTTCTGTATCCTGAGTGTGGGAGACGCCGCTTCTGGGAGCTCCGCTACCTGGATATAGAGAGAAGCAGTTTACCGGAGTTCTGTACCCTTGGTGTAGAGAGCAGCTGTTTACTGGAGTTCTGTAGCCTGGAATGAGGCATTCGCTATATGCGGGTTTTCTGTATGCTGAGTGTAGGAGACGCCGCTTAGGGGAGCTCTGCTACCTGGATATAGAGAGAAGCAGTTTACCGGAGATCCTTATCCTTGTTGTAGAGCGGAGCGCTTTCCAGGATTTCTGTATCCTGTATCCTGGAATTAGGCATTCGCTATATGTGGGTATTCTGTATGCTGCGTGTAGCAGAAGCAGCTTTCGGGAGTTCTATAGCCTAAGTGTAGAGAGATGCAGTTTCCAGTAGTTCTGTATTTTGAATGTAGAGAGAAGCTGTTTCCAAGAGTTCTGTAGTCTGCGAGTAGGCATACGCTGGATATGGGATTCCTGTAGCCTGAGTGTAGCCGACGCAGCTTATGGGAGTTCTGTAACCCTGAATTCGAAAGTCACATTTTACCTTAGTTCTGTATCAGAGTGTAGGGAGAAGCTGTTTGCAAGAATTCTGCAGCCTATGAGCAGGTATTCGCTCTATGCGGGTTTTGTGTATGCCTAGTGTGGCAGACGCAGCTTATGGGAGTTCTGTATCTTGAATGCAGTGAGACACAGTTTGCCAGAGTTCTGTATATGGGTGTAGAGAGAAACTGTTTCCAGGAGTTCTAGAGCCTGGCAAGAGGCATACGCAGTAATTGGGATTTCTGTCTCCTGAGTGTGGGAGACGCCGCTTCTGGGAGCTCCGCTACCTGGATATAGAGAGAAGCAGTTTACCGGAGATCTGTACCCTTGGTGTAGAGAGCAGCTGTTTACTGGAGTTCTGTAGCCTGGAATGAGGCATTCGCTATATGCGGGTTTTCTGTATGCTGAGTGTAGGAGACGCCGCTTAGGGGAGCTCTGCTACCTGGATATAGAGAGAAGCAGTTTACCGGAGATCCTTATCCTTGTTGTAGAGCGGAGCGCTTTCCAGGATTTCTGTATCCTGGAATTAGGCATTCGCTATATGTGGGTATTCTGTATGCTGCGTGTAGGAGATGCAGCTTTTGGGAGTTCTATAGCCTAAGTGTAGAGAGATGCAGTTTCCAGTAGTTCTGTATGTTGAATGTAGAGAGAAGCTGTTTCCAAGAGTTCTGTAGTCTGAGAGTAGGCATACGCTGTCTATGGGATTCCTGTAGCCTGAGTGTAGCCGACGCAGCTTATGGGAGTTCTGTAACCCTGAATTCGAAAGTCACATTTTACCTTAGTTCTGTATCAGAGTGTAGGGAGAAGCTGTTTCCAAGAATTCTGCAGCCTATGAGCAGGTATTCGCTCTATGCGGGTTTTGTGTATGCCTAGTGTGGCAGACGCAGCTTATGGGAGTTCTGTATCTTGAATGCAGTGAGACACAGTTTGCCAGAGTTCTGTTTATGGGTGTAGAGAGAAACTGTTTCCAGGAGTTCTAGAGCCTGGCAAGAGGCATACGCAGTAATTGAGATTTCTGTATCCTGAGTGTGGGAGACGCCGCTTCTGGGAGCTCCGCTACCTGGATATAGAGAGAAGCAGTTTACCGGAGCTCTGTACCCTTGGTGTAGAGAGCAGCTGTTTACTGGAGTTCTGTAGCCTGGAATGAGGCATTCGCTATATGCGGGTTTTCTGTATGCTGAGTGTAGGAGACGCCGCTTAGGGGAGCTCTGCTACCTGGATATAGAGAGAAGCAGTTTACCGGAGATCCTTATCCTTGTTGTAGAGCGGAGCGCTTTCCAGGATTTCTGTATCCTGTATCCTGGAATTAGGCATTCGCTATATGTGGGTATTCTGTATGCTGCGTGTAGCAGAAGCAGCTTTCGGGAGTTCTATAGCCTAAGTGTAGAGAGATGCAGTTTCCAGTAGTTCTGTATGTTGAATGTAGAGAGAAGCTGTTTCCAAGAGTTCTGTAGTCTGAGAGTAGGCATACGCTGGATATGGGATTCCTGTAGCCTGAGTGTAGCCGACGCAGCTTATGGGAGTTCTGTAACCCTGAATTCGAAAGTCACATTTTACCGAAGTTCTGTATCAGAGTGTAGGGAGAAGCTGTTTGCAAGAATTCTGCAGCCTATGAGCAGGTATTCGCTCTATGCGGGTTTTCTGTATGCCTAGTGTGGCAGACGCAGCTTATGGGAGTTCTGTATCTTGAATGCAGTGAGACACAGTTTGCCAGAGTTCTGTATATGGGTGTAGAGAGAAACTCTTTCCAGGAGTTCTAGAGCCTGGCAAGAGGCATACGCAGTAATTGGGATTTCTGTCTCCTGAGTGTGGGAGACGCCGCTTCTGGGAGCTCCGCTACCTGGATATAGAGAGAAGCAGTTTACCGGAGTTCTGTACCCTTGGTGTAGAGAGCAGCTGTTTGCTGGAGTTCTGTAGCCTGGAATGAGGCATTCGCTATATGCGGGTTTTCTGTATGCTGAGTGTAGGAGACGCCGCTTAGGGGAGCTCTGCTACCTGGATATAGAGAGAAGCAGTTTACCGGAGATCCTTATCCTTGTTGTAGAGCGGAGCGCTTTCCAGGATTTCTGTATCCTGTATCCTGGAATTAGGCATTCGCTATATGTGGGTATTCTGTATGCTGCGTGTAGCAGAAGCAGCTTTCGGGAGTTCTATAGCCTAAGTGTAGAGAGATGCAGTTTCCAGTAGTTCTGTATGTTGAATGTAGAGAGAAGCTGTTTCCAAGAGTTCTGTAGTCTGAGAGTAGGCATACGCTGTCTATGGGATTCCTGTAGCCTGAGTGTAGCCGACGCAGCTTATGGGAGTTCTGTAAACTTGAATTCGAAAGTCACATTTTACCTTAGTTCTGTATCAGAGTGTAGGGAGAAGCTGTTTGCAAGAATTCTGCAGCCTATGAGCAGGTATTCGCTCTATGCGGGTTTTGTGTATGCCTAGTGTGGCAGACGCAGCTTATGGGAGTTCTGTATCTTGAATGCAGTGAGACACAGTTTGCCAGAGTTCTGTATATGGGTGTAGAGAGAAACTGTTTCCAGGAGTTCTAGAGCCTGGCAAGATGCATACGCAGTAATTGGGATTTCTGTCTCCTGAGTGTGGGAGACGCCGCTTCTGGGAGCTCCGCTACCTGGATATAGAGAGAAGCAGTTTACCGGAGTTCTGTACCCTTGGTGTAGAGAGCAGCTGTTTACTGGAGTTCTGTAGCCTGGAATGAGGCATTCGCTATATGCGGGTTTTCTGTATGCTGAGTGTAGGAGACGCCGCTTCTGGGAGCTCCGCTACCTGGATATAGAGAGAAGTAGTTTACCGGAGCTTTGTACCCTTGGTGTAGAGAGCAGCTGTTTACTGGAGTTCTGTAGCCTGGAATGAGGCATTCGCTATATGCGGGTTTTCTGTATGCTGAGTGTAGGAGACGCCGCTTAGGGGAGCTCTGCTACCTGGATATAGAGAGAAGCAGTTTACCGGAGATCCTTATCCTTGTTGTAGAGCGGAGCGCTTTCCAGGATTTCTGTATCCTGGAATTAGGCATTCGCTATATGTGGGTATTCTGTATGCTGCGTGTAGGAGATGCAGCTTTTGGGAGTTCTATAGCCTAAGTGTAGAGAGATGCAGTTTCCAGTAGTTCTGTATGTTGAATGTAGAGAGAAGCTGTTTCCAAGAGTTCTGTAGTCTGAGAGTAGGCATACGCTGTCTATGGGATTCCTGTAGCCTGAGTGTAGCCGACACAGCTTATGGGAGTTCTGTAACCCTGAATTCGAAAGTCACATTTTACCGAAGTTCTGTATCAGAGTGTAGGGAGAAGCTGTTTCCAAGAATTCTGCAGCCTATGAGCAGGTATTCGCTCTATGCGGGTTTTCTGTATGCCTAGTGTGCCAGACGCAGCTTATGGGAGTTCTGTATCTTGAATGCAGTGAGACACAGTTTTCCAGAGTTCTGTATATGGGTGTAGAGAGAAACTGTTTCCAGGAGTTCTAGAGCCTGGCAAGAGGCATACGCAGTAATTGGGATTTCTGTATCCTGAGTGTGGGAGACGCCGCTTCTGGGAGCTCCGCTACCTGGATATAGAGAGAAGCAGTTTACCGGAGTTCTGTACCCTTGGTGTAGAGAGCAGCTGTTTACTGGAGTTCTGTAGCCTGGAATGAGGCATTCGCTATATGCGGGTTTTCTGTATGCTGAGTGTAGGAGACGCCGCTTCTGGGAGCTCCGCTACCTGGATATAGAGAGAAGTAGTTTACCGGAGCTCTGTACCCTTGGTGTAGAGAGCAGCTGTTTACTGGAGTTCTGTAGCCTGGAATGAGGCATTCGCTATATGCGGGTTTTCTGTATGCTGAGTGTAGGAGACGCCGCTTAGGGGAGCTCTGCTACCTGGATATAGAGAGAAGCAGTTTACCGGAGATCCTTATCCTTGTTGTAGAGCGGAGCGCTTTCCAGGATTTCTGTATCCTGGAATTAGGCATTCGCTATATGTGGGTATTCTGTATGCTGCGTGTAGCAGAAGCAGCGTTTGGGAGTTCTATAGCCTAAGTGTAGAGAGATGCAGTTTCCAGTAGTTCTGTATGTTGAATGTAGAGAGAAGCTGTTTCCAAGAGTTCTGTAGTCTGAGAGTAGGCATACGCTGTCTATGGGATTCCTGTAGCCTGAGTGTAGCCGACGCAGCTTATGGGAGTTCTGTAACCCTGAATTCGAAAGTCACATTTTACCTTAGTTCTGTATCAGAGTGTAGGGAGAAGCTGTTTCCAAGAATTCTGCAGCCTATGAGCAGGTATTCGCTCTATGCGGGTTTTGTGTATGCCTAGTGTGGCAGACGCAGCTTATGGGAGTTCTGTATCTTGAATGCAGTGAGACACAGTTTGCCAGAGTTCTGTTTATGGGTGTAGAGAGAAACTGTTTCCAGGAGTTCTAGAGCCTGGCAAGAGGCATACGCAGTAATTGGGATTTCTGTCTCCTGAGTGTGGGAGACGCCGCTTCTGGGAGCTCCGCTACCTGGATATAGAGAGAAGCAGTTTACCGGAGCTCTGTACCCTTGGTGTAGAGAGCAGCTGTTTACTGGAGTTCTGTAGCCTGGAATGAGGCATTCGCTATATGCGGGTTTTCTGTATGCTGAGTGTAGGAGACGCCGCTTAGGGGAGCTCTGCTACCTGGATATAGAGAGAAGCAGTTTACCGGAGATCCTTATCCTTGTTGTAGAGCGGAGCGCTTTCCAGGATTTCTGTATCCTGTATCCTGGAATTAGGCATTCGCTATATGTGGGTATTCTGTATGCTGCGTGTAGCAGAAGCAGCTTTCGGGAGTTCTATAGCCTAAGTGTAGAGAGATGCAGTTTCCAGTAGTTCTGTATGTTGAATGTAGAGAGAAGCTGTTTCCAAGAGTTCTGTAGTCTGAGAGTAGGCATACGCTGTCTATGGGATTCCTGTAGCCTGAGTGTAGCCGACGCAGCTTATGGGAGTTCTGTAACCCTGAATTCGAAAGTCACATTTTACCTTAGTTCTGTATCAGAGTGTAGGGAGAAGCTGTTTGCAAGAATTCTGCAGCCTATGAGCAGGTATTCGCTCTATGCGGGTTTTGTGTATGCCTAGTGTGGCAGACGCAGCTTATGGGAGTTCTGTATCTTGAATGCAGTGAGACACAGTTTGCCAGAGTTCTGTATATGGGTGTAGAGAGAAAATCTTTCCAGGAGTTCTAGAGCCTGGCAAGAGGCATACGCAGTAATTGAGATTTCTGTATCCTGAGTGTGGGAGACGCCGCTTCTGGGAGCTCCGCTACCTGGATATAGAGAGAAGCAGTTTACCGGAGCTCTGTACCCTTGGTGTAGAGAGCAGCTGTTTACTGGAGTTCTGTAGCCTGGAATGAGGCATTCGCTATATGCGGGTTTTCTGTATGCTGAGTGTAGGAGACGCCGCTTAGGGGAGCTCTGCTACCTGGATATAGAGAGAAGCAGTTTACCGGAGATCCTTATCCTTGTTGTAGAGCGGAGCGCTTTCCAGGATTTCTGTATCCTGTATCCTGGAATTAGGCATTCGCTATATGTGGGTATTCTGTATGCTGCGTGTAGCAGAAGCAGCTTTCGGGAGTTCTATAGCCTAAGTGTAGAGAGATGCAGTTTCCAGTAGTTCTGTATGTTGAATGTAGAGAGAAGCTGTTTCCAAGAGTTCTGTAGTCTGAGAGTAGGCATACGCTGTCTATGGGATTCCTGTAGCCTGAGTGTAGCCGACGCAGCTTATGGGAGTTCTGTAACCCTGAATTCGAAAGTCACATTTTACCTTAGTTCTGTATCAGAGTGTAGGGAGAAGCTGTTTGCAAGAATTCTGCAGCCTATGAGCAGGTATTCGCTCTATGCGGGTTTTCTGTATGCCTAGTGTGGCAGACGCAGCTTATGGGAGTTCTGTATCTTGAATGCAGTGAGACACAGTTTGCCAGAGTTCTGTATATGGGTGTAGAGAGAAACTCTTTCCAGGAGTTCTAGAGCCTGGCAAGAGGCATACGCAGTAATTGGGATTTCTGTCTCCTGAGTGTGGGAGACGCCGCTTCTGGGAGCTCCGCTACCTGGATATAGAGAGAAGCAGTTTACCGGAGCTCTGTACCCTTGGTGTAGAGAGCAGCTGTTTACTGGAGTTCTGTAGCCTGGAATGAGGCATTCGCTATATGCGGGTTTTCTGTATGCTGAGTGTAGGAGACGCCGCTTCTGGGAGCTCCGCTACCTGGATATAGAGAGAAGTAGTTTACCGGAGCTTTGTACCCTTGGTGTAGAGAGCAGCTGTTTACTGGAGTTCTGTAGCCTGGAATGAGGCATTCGCTATATGCGGGTTTTCTGTATGCTGAGTGTAGGAGACGCCGCTTAGGGGAGCTCTGCTACCTGGATATAGAGAGAAGCAGTTTACCGGCGATCCTTATCCTTGTTGTAGAGCGGAGCGCTTTCCAGGATTTCTGTATCCTGGAATTAGGCATTCGCTATATGTGGGTATTCTGTATGCTGCGTGTAGGAGATGCAGCTTTTGGGAGTTCTATAGCCTAAGTGTAGAGAGATGCAGTTTCCAGTAGTTCTGTATGTTGAATGTAGAGAGAAGCTGTTTCCAAGAGTTCTGTAGTCTGAGAGTAGGCATACGCTGTCTATGGGATTCCTGTAGCCTGAGTGTAGCCGACACAGCTTATGGGAGTTCTGTAACCCTGAATTCGAAAGTCACATTTTACCGAAGTTCTGTATCAGAGTGTAGGGAGAAGCTGTTTCCAAGAATTCTGCAGCCTATGAGCAGGTATTCGCTCTATGCGGGTTTTCTGTATGCCTAGTGTGCCAGACGCAGCTTATGGGAGTTCTGTATCTTGAATGCAGTGAGACACAGTTTTCCAGAGTTCTGTATATGGGTGTAGAGAGAAACTGTTTCCAGGAGTTCTAGAGCCTGGCAAGAGGCATACGCAGTAATTGGGATTTCTGTCTCCTGAGTGTGGGAGACGCCGCTTCTGGGAGCTCCGCTACCTGGATATAGAGAGAAGCAGTTTACCGGAGTTCTGTACCCTTGGTGTAGAGAGCAGCTGTTTACTGGAGTTCTGTAGCCTGGAATGAGGCATTCGCTATATGCGGGTTTTCTGTATGCTGAGTGTAGGAGACGCCGCTTCTGGGAGCTCCGCTACCTGGATATAGAGAGAAGTAGTTTACCGGAGTTCTGTACCCTTGGTGTAGAGAGCAGCTGTTTACTGGAGTTCTGTAGCCTGGAATGAGGCATTCGCTATATGCGGGTTTTCTGTATGCTGAGTGTAGGAGACGCCGCTTCTGGGAGCTCCGCTACCTGGATATAGAGAGAAGCAGTTTACCGGAGTTCTGTACCCTTGGTGTAGAGAGCAGCTGTTTACTGGAGTTCTGTAGCCTGGAATGAGGCATTCGCTATATGCGGGTTTTCTGTATGCTGAGTGTAGGAGACGCCGCTTCTGGGAGCTCCGCTACCTGGATATAGAGAGAAGTAGTTTACCGGAGATCTGTACCCTTGGTGTAGAGAGCAGCTGTTTACTGGAGTTCTGTAGCCTGGAATGAGGCATTCGCTATATGCGGGTTTTCTGTATGCTGAGTGTAGGAGACGCCGCTTAGGGGAGCTCTGCTACCTGGATATAGAGAGAAGCAGTTTACCGGAGATCCTTATCCTTGTTGTAGAGCGGAGCGCTTTCCAGGATTTCTGTATCCTGGAATTAGGCATTCGCTATATGTGGGTATTCTGTATGCTGCGTGTAGCAGAAGCAGCGTTTGGGAGTTCTATAGCCTAAGTGTAGAGAGATGCAGTTTCCAGTAGTTCTGTATGTTGAATGTAGAGAGAAGCTGTTTCCAAGAGTTCTGTAGTCTGAGAGTAGGCATACGCTGTCTATGGGATTCCTGTAGCCTGAGTGTAGCCGACGCAGCTTATGGGAGTTCTGTAACCCTGAATTCGAAAGTCACATTTTATCTTAGTTCTGTATCAGAGTGTAGGGAGAAGCTGTTTCCAAGAATTCTGCAGCCTATGAGCAGGTATTCGCTCTATGCGGGTTTTGTGTATGCCTAGTGTGGCAGACGCAGCTTATGGGAGTTCTGTATCTTGAATGCAGTGAGACACAGTTTGCCAGAGTTCTGTTTATGGGTGTAGAGAGAAACTGTTTCCAGGAGTTCTAGAGCCTGGCAAGAGGCATACGCAGTAATTGAGATTTCTGTATCCTGAGTGTGGGAGACGCCGCTTCTGGGAGCTCCGCTACCTGGATATAGAGAGAAGCAGTTTACCGGAGCTCTGTACCCTTGGTGTAGAGAGCAGCTGTTTACTGGAGTTCTGTAGCCTGGAATGAGGCATTCGCTATATGCGGGTTTTCTGTATGCTGAGTGTAGGAGACGCCGCTTAGGGGAGCTCTGCTACCTGGATATAGAGAGAAGCAGTTTACCGGAGATCCTTATCCTTGTTGTAGAGCGGAGCGCTTTCCAGGATTTCTGTATCCTGTATCCTGGAATTAGGCATTCGCTATATGTGGGTATTCTGTATGCTGCGTGTAGCAGAAGCAGCTTTCGGGAGTTCTATAGCCTAAGTGTAGAGAGATGCAGTTTCCAGTAGTTCTGTATGTTGAATGTAGAGAGAAGCTGTTTCCAAGAGTTCTGTAGTCTGAGAGTAGGCATACGCTGTCTATGGGATTCCTGTAGCCTGAGTGTAGCCGACGCAGCTTATGGGAGTTCTGTAACCCTGAATTCGAAAGTCACATTTTACCTTAGTTCTGTATCAGAGTGTAGGGAGAAGCTGTTTGCAAGAATTCTGCAGCCTATGAGCAGGTATTCGCTCTATGCGGGTTTTCTGTATGCCTAGTGTGCCAGACGCAGCTTATGGGAGTTCTGTATCTTGAATGCAGTGAGACACAGTTTGCCAGAGTTCTGTATATGGGTGTAGAGAGAAAATCTTTCCAGGAGTTCTAGAGCCTGGCAAGAGGCATACGCAGTAATTGAGATTTCTGTATCCTGAGTGTGGGAGACGCCGCTTCTGGGAGCTCCGCTACCTGGATATAGAGAGAAGCAGTTTACCGGAGCTCTGTACCCTTGGTGTAGAGAGCAGCTGTTTACTGGAGTTCTGTAGCCTGGAATGAGGCATTCGCTATATGCGGGTTTTCTGTATGCTGAGTGTAGGAGACGCCGCTTAGGGGAGCTCTGCTACCTGGATATAGAGAGAAGCAGTTTACCGGAGATCCTTATCCTTGTTGTAGAGCGGAGCGCTTTCCAGGATTTCTGTATCCTGTATCCTGGAATTAGGCATTCGCTATATGTGGGTATTCTGTATGCTGCGTGTAGCAGAAGCAGCTTTCGGGAGTTCTATAGCCTAAGTGTAGAGAGATGCAGTTTCCAGTAGTTCTGTATGTTGAATGTAGAGAGAAGCTGTTTCCAAGAGTTCTGTAGTCTGAGAGTAGGCATACGCTGTCTATGGGATTCCTGTAGCCTGAGTGTAGCCGACGCAGCTTATGGGAGTTCTGTAACCCTGAATTCGAAAGTCACATTTTACCTTAGTTCTGTATCAGAGTGTAGGGAGAAGCTGTTTGCAAGAATTCTGCAGCCTATGAGCAGGTATTCGCTCTATGTGGGTTTTCTGTATGCCTAGTGTGGCAGACGCAGCTTATGGGAGTTCTGTATCTTGAATGCAGTGAGACACAGTTTTCCAGAGTTCTGTATATGGGTGTAGAGAGAAACTGTTTCCAGGAGTTCTAGAGCCTGGCAAGAGGCATACGCAGTAATTGGGATTTCTGTCTCCTGAGTGTGGGAGACGCCGCTTCTGGGAGCTCCGCTACCTGGATATAGAGAGAAGCAGTTTACCGGAGTTCTGTACCCTTGGTGTAGAGAGCAGCTGTTTGCTGGAGTTCTGTAGCCTGGAATGAGGCATTCGCTATATGCGGGTTTTCTGTATGCTGAGTGTAGGAGACGCCGCTTAGGGGAGCTCTGCTACCTGGATATAGAGAGAAGCAGTTTACCGGAGATTTTTATCCTTGTTGTAGAGCGGAGCGCTTTCCAGGATTTCTGTATCCTGTATCCTGGAATTAGGCATTCGCTATATGTGGGTATTCTGTATGCTGCGTGTAGCAGAAGCAGCTTTCGGGAGTTCTATAGCCTAAGTGTAGAGAGATGCAGTTTCCAGTAGTTCTGTATGTTGAATGTAGAGAGAAGCTGTTTCCAAGAGTTCTGTAGTCTGAGAGTAGGCATACGCTGTCTATGGGATTCCTGTAGCCTGAGTGTAGCCGACGCAGCTTATGGGAGTTCTGTAAACCTGAATTCGAAAGTCACATTTTACCTTAGTTCTGTATCAGAGTGTAGGGAGAAGCTGTTTCCAAGAATTCTGCAGCCTATGAGCAGGTATTCGCTCTATGCGGGTTTTCTGTATGCCTAGTGTGCCAGACGCAGCTTATGGGAGTTCTGTATCTTGAATGCAGTGAGACACAGTTTGCCAGAGTTCTGTATATGGGTGTAGAGAGAAACTGTTTCCAGGAGTTCTAGAGCCTGGCAAGAGGCATACGCAGTAATTGGGATTTCTGTATCCTGAGTGTGGGAGACGCCGCTTCTGGGAGCTCCGCTACCTGGATATAGAGAGAAGCAGTTTACCGGAGTTCTGTACCCTTGGTGTAGAGAGCAGCTGTTTACTGGAGTTCTGTAGCCTGGAATGAGGCATTCGCTATATGCGGGTTTTCTGTATGCTGAGTGTAGGAGACGCCGCTTCTGGGAGCTCCGCTACCTGGATATAGAGAGAAGTAGTTTACCGGAGCTCTGTACCCTTGGTGTAGAGAGCAGCTGTTTACTGGAGTTCTGTAGCCTGGAATGAGGCATTCGCTATATGCGGGTTTTCTGTATGCTGAGTGTAGGAGACGCCGCTTAGGGGAGCTCTGCTACCTGGATATAGAGAGAAGCAGTTTACCGGAGATCCTTATCCTTGTTGTAGAGCGGAGCGCTTTCCAGGATTTCTGTATCCTGGAATTAGGCATTCGCTATATGTGGGTATTCTGTATGCTGCGTGTAGGAGATGCAGCTTTTGGGAGTTCTATAGCCTAAGTGTAGAGAGATGCAGTTTCCAGTAGTTCTGTATGTTGAATGTAGAGAGAAGCTGTTTCCAAGAGTTCTGTAGTCTGAGAGTAGGCATACGCTGTCTATGGGATTCCTGTAGCCTGAGTGTAGCCGACACAGCTTATGGGAGTTCTGTAACCCTGAATTCGAAAGTCACATTTTACCGAAGTTCTGTATCAGAGTGTAGGGAGAAGCTGTTTCCAAGAATTCTGCAGCCTATGAGCAGGTATTTGCTCTATGCGGGTTTTCTGTATGCCTAGTGTGGCAGACGCAGCTTATGGGAGTTCTGTATCTTGAATGCAGTGAGACACAGTTTTCCAGAGTTCTGTATATGGGTGTAGAGAGAAACTGTTTCCAGGAGTTCTAGAGCCTGGCAAGAGGCATACGCAGTAATTGGGATTTCTGTATCCTGAATGTGGGAGACGCCGCTTCTAGGAGCTCCGCTACCTGGATATAGAGAGAAGCAGTTTACCAGAGTTCTGTACCCTTGGTGTAGAGAGCAGCTGTTTACTGGAGTTCTGTAGCCTGGAATGAGGCATTCGCTATATGCGGGTTTTCTGTATGCTGAGTGTAGGAGACGCCGCTTCTGGGAGCTCCGCTACCTGGATATAGAGAGAAGTAGTTTACCGGAGCTCTGTACCCTTGATGTAGTGAGCAGCTGTTTACTGGAGTTCTGTAGCCTGGAATGAGGCATTCGCTATATGCGGGTTTTCTGTATGCTGAGTGTAGGAGACGCCGCTTAGGGGAGCTCTGCTACCTGGATATAGAGAGAAGCAGTTTACCGGAGATCCTTATCCTTGTTGTAGAGCGGAGCGCTTTCCAGGATTTCTGTATCCTGGAATTAGGCATTCGCTATATGTGGGTATTCTGTATGCTGCGTGTAGGAGATGCAGCTTTTGGGAGTTCTATAGCCTAAGTGTAGAGAGATGCAGTTTCCAGTAGTTCTGTATGTTGAATGTAGAGAGAAGCTGTTTCCAAGAGTTCTGTAGTCTGAGAGTAGGCATACGCTGTCTATGGGATTCCTGTAGCCTGAGTGTAGCCGACACAGCTTATGGGAGTTCTGTAACCCTGAATTCGAAAGTCACATTTTACCGAAGTTCTGTATCAGAGTGTAGGGAGAAGCTGTTTCCAAGAATTCTGCAGCCTATGAGCAGGTATTCGCTCTATGCGGGTTTTCTGTATGCCTAGTGTGCCAGACGCAGCTTATGGGAGTTCTGTATCTTGAATGCAGTGAGACACAGTTTGCCAGAGTTCTGTATATGGGTGTAGAGAGAAACTCTTTCCAGGAGTTCTAGAGCCTGGCAAGAGGCATACGCAGTAATTGGGATTTCTGTATCCTGAGTGTGGGAGACGCCGCTTCTGGGAGCTCCGCTACCTGGATATAGAGAGAAGCAGTTTACCGGAGTTCTGTACCCTTGGTGTAGAGAGCAGCTGTTTACTGGAGTTCTGTAGCCTGGAATGAGGCATTCGCTATATGCGGGTTTTCTGTATGCTGAGTGTAGGAGACGCCGCTTCTGGGAGCTCCGCTACCTGGATATAGAGAGAAGTAGTTTACCGGAGCTCTGTACCCTTGGTGTAGAGAGCAGCTGTTTACTGGAGTTCTGTAGCCTGGAATGAGGCATTCGCTATATGCGGGTTTTCTGTATGCTGAGTGTAGGAGACGCCGCTTAGGGGAGCTCTGCTACCTGGATATAGAGAGAAGCAGTTTACCGGAGATCCTTATCCTTGTTGTAGAGCGGAGCGCTTTCCAGGATTTCTGTATCCTGTATCCTGGAATTAGGCATTCGCTATATGTGGGTATTCTGTATGCTGCGTGTAGCAGAAGCAGCTTTCGGGAGTTCTATAGCCTAAGTGTAGAGAGATGCAGTTTCCAGTAGTTCTGTATGTTGAATGTAGAGAGAAGCTGTTTCCAAGAGTTCTGTAGTCTGAGAGTAGGCATACGCTGGATATGGGATTCCTGTAGCCTGAGTGTAGCCGACGCAGCTTATGGGAGTTCTGTAACCCTGAATTCGAAAGTCACATTTTACCTTAGTTCTGTATAGGAGTGTAGGGAGAAGCTGTTTGCAAGAATTCTGCAGCCTATGAGCAGGTATTCGCTCTATGCGGGTTTTCTGTATGCCTAGTGTGGCAGACGCAGCTTATGGGAGTTCTGTATCTTGAATGCAGTGAGACACAGTTTTCCAGAGTTCTGTATATGGGTGTAGAGAGAAACTGTTTCCAGGAGTTCTAGAGCCTGGCAAGATGCATACACAGTAATTGGGATTTCTGTATCCTGAGTGTGGGAGACGCCGCTTCTGGGAGCTCCGCTACCTGGATATAGAGAGAAGCAGTTTACCGGAGTTCTGTACCCTTGGTGTAGAGAGCAGCTGTTTACTGGAGTTCTGTAGCCTGGAATGAGGCATTCGCTATATGCGGGTTTTCTGTATGCTGAGTGTAGGAGACGCCGCTTAGGGGAGCTCTGCTACCTGGATATAGAGAGAAGCAGTTTACCGGAGATCCTTATCCTTGTTGTAGAGCGGAGCGCTTTCCAGGATTTCTGTATCCTGTATCCTGGAATTAGGCATTCGCTATATGTGGGTATTCTGTATGCTGCGTGTAGCAGAAGCAGCTTTCGGGAGTTCTATAGCCTAAGTGTAGAGAGATGCAGTTTCCAGTAGTTCTGTATGTTGAATGTAGAGAGAAGCTGTTTCCAAGAATTCCTCAGTCTGAGAGTAGGCATACGCTGGATATGGGATTCCTGTAGCCTGAGTGTAGCCGACGCAGCTTATGGGAGTTCTGTAACCCTGAATTAGAAAGTCACATTTTACCTTAGTTCTGTATCAGAGTGTAGGGAGAAGCTGTTTCCAAGAATTCTGCAGCCTATGAGCAGGTATTCGCTCTATGCGGGTTTTGTGTATGCCTAGTGTGGCAGACGCAGCTTATGGGAGTTCTGTATCTTGAATGCAGTGAGACACAGTTTGCCAGAGTTCTGTATATGGGTGTAGAGAGAAACTGTTTCCAGGAGTTCTAGAGCCTGGCAAGAGGCATACGCAGTAATTGGGATTTCTGTCTCCTGAGTGTGGGAGACGCCGCTTCTGGGAGCTCCGCTACCTGGATATAGAGAGAAGCAGTTTACCGGAGTTCTGTACCCTTGGTGTAGAGAGCAGCTGTTTACTGGAGTTCTGTAGCCTGGAATGAGGCATTCGCTATATGCGGGTTTTCTGTATGCTGAGTGTAGGAGACGCCGCTTAGGGGAGCTCTGCTACCTGGATATAGAGAGAAGCAGTTTACCGGAGATCCTTATCCATGTTGTAGAGCGGAGCGCATTCCAGGATTTCTGTATCCTGGAATTAGGCATTCGCTATATGTGGGTATTCTGTATGCTGCACGTAGCAGAAGCAGCTTTCGGGAGTTCTATAGCCTAAGTGTAGAGAGATGCAGTTTCCAGTAGTTCTGTATGTTGAATGTAGAGAGAAGCTGTTTCCAAGAATTCCTCAGTCTGAGAGTAGGCATACGCTGGATATGGGATTCCTGTAGCCTGAGTGTAGCCGACGCAGCTTATGGGAGTTCTGTAACCCTGAATTAGAAAGTCACATTTTACCTTAGTTCTGTATCAGAGTGTAGGGAGAAGCTGTTTGCAAGAATTCTGCAGCCTATGAGCAGGTATTCGCTCTGTGCGGGTTTTCTGTATGCCTAGTGTGGCAGACGCAGCTTATGGGAGTTCTGTATCTTGAATGCAGTGAGACACAGTTTGCCAGAGTTCTGTATATGGGTGTAGAGAGAAACTGTTTCCAGGAGTTCTAGAGCCTGGCAAGATGCATAAACAGTAATTGGGATTTCTGTATCCTGAGTGTGGGAGACGCCGCTTCTGGGAGCTCCGCTACCTGGATATAGAGAGAAGCAGTTTACCGGAGCTCTGTACCCTTGGTGTAGAGAGCAGCTGTTTACTGGAGTTCTGTAGCCTGGAATGAGGCATTCGCTATATGCGGGTTTTCTGTATGCTGAGTGTAGGAGACGCCGCTTAGGGGAGCTCTGCTACCTGGATATAGAGAGAAGCAGTTTACCGGAGATCCTTATCCTTGTTGTAGAGCGGAGCGCTTTCCAGGATTTCTGTATCCTGTATCCTGGAATTAGGCATTCGCTATATGTGGGTATTCTGTATGCTGCGTGTAGCAGTAGCAGCTTTCGGGAGTTCTATAGCCTAAGTGTAGAGAGATGCAGTTTCCAGTAGTTCTGTATGTTGAATGTAGAGAGAAGCTGTTTCCAAGAGTTCTGTAGTCTGAGAGTAGGCATACGCTGGATATGGGATTCCTGTAGCCTGAGTGTAGCCGACGCAGCTTATGGGAGTTCTGTAACCCTGAATTCGAAAGTCACATTTTACCTTAGTTCTGTATCAGAGTGTAGGGAGAAGCTGTTTGCAAGAATTCTGCAGCCTATGAGCAGGTATTCGCTCTATGCGGGTTTTGTGTATGCCTAGTGTGGCAGACGCAGCTTATGGGAGTTCTGTATCTTGAATGCAGTGAGACACAGTTTGCCAGAGTTCTGTATATGGGTGTAGAGAGAAACTGTTTCCAGGAGTTCTAGAGCCTGGCAAGAGGCATACGCAGTAATTGGGATTTCTGTATCCAGTGTGGGAGACGCCGCTTCTGGGAGCTCCGCTACCTGGATATAGAGAGAAGCAGTTTACCGGAGTTCTGTACCCTTGGTGTAGAGAGCAGCTGTTTACTGGAATTCTGTAGCCTGGAATGAGGCATTCGCTATATGCGGGTTTTCTGTATGCTGAGTGTAGGAGACGCCGCTTAGGGGAGCTCTGCTACCTGGATATAGAGAGAAGCAGTTTACCGGAGATCCTTATCCATGTTGTAGAGCGGAGCGCATTCCAGGATTTCTGTATCCTGGAATTAGGCATTCGCTATATGTGGGTATTCTGTATGCTGCACGTAGCAGAAGCAGCTTTCGGGAGTTCTATAGCCTAAGTGTAGAGAGATGCAGTTTCCAGTAGTTCTGTATGTTGAATGTAGAGAGAAGCTGTTTCCAAGAATTCCTCAGTCTGAGAGTAGGCATACGCTGGATATGGGATTCCTGTAGCCTGAGTGTAGCCGACGCAGCTTATGGGAGTTCTGTAACCCTGAATTAGAAAGTCACATTTTACCTTAGTTCTGTATCAGAGTGTAGGGAGAAGCTGTTTGCAAGAATTCTGCAGCCTATGAGCAGGTATTCGCTCTATGCGGGTTTTCTGTATGCCTAGTGTGGCAGACGCAGCTTATGGGAGTTCTGTATCTTGAATGCAGTGAGACACAGTTTGCCAGAGTTCTGTATATCTGTGTGGAGAGAAACCCTTTCCAGGAGTTCTAGAACCTGGCAAGATGCATACACAGTAATTGGGATTTCTGTCCTGAGTGTGGGAGACGCCGCTTCTGGGAGCTCCGCTACCTGGATATAGAGAGAAGCAGTTTACCGGAGTTCTGTACCCTTGGTGTAGAGAGCAGCTGTTTACTGGAGTTCTGTAGCCTGGAATGAGGCATTCGCTATATGCGGGTTTTCTGTATGCTGAGTGTAGGAGACGCCGCTTAGGGGAGCTCTGCTACCTGGATATAGAGAGAAGCAGTTTACCGGAGATCCTTATCCTTGTTGTAGAGCGGAGCGCTTTCCAGGATTTCTGTATCCTGTATCCTGGAATTAGGCATTCGCTATATGTGGGTATTCTGTATGCTGCGTGTAGCAGAAGCAGCTTTCGGGAGTTCTATAGCCTAAGTGTAGAGAGATGCAGTTTCCAGTAGTTCTGTATGTTGAATGTAGAGAGAAGCTGTTTCCAAGAGTTCTGTAGTCTGAGAGTATGCATACGCTGGATATGGGATTCCTGTAGCCTGAGTGTAGCCGACGCAGCTTATGGGAGTTCTGTAACCCTGAATTCGAAAGTCACATTTTACCTTAGTTCTGTATCAGAGTGTAGGGAGAAGCTGTTTCCAAGAATTCTGCAGCCTATGAGCAGGTATTCGCTCTATGCGGGTTTTGTGTATGCCTAGTGTGGCAGACGCAGCTTATGGGAGTTCTGTATCTTGAATGCAGTGAGACACAGTTTGCCAGAGTTCTGTATATGGGTGTAGAGAGAAACTGTTTCCAGGAGTTCTAGAGCCTGGCAAGAGGCATACGCAGTAATTGGGATTTCTGTATCCTGAGTGTGGGAGACGCCGCTTCTGGGAGCTCCGCTACCTGGATATAGAGAGAAGCAGTTTACCGGAGTTCTGTACCCTTGGTGTAGAGAGCAGCTGTTTACTGGAGTTCTGTAGCCTGGAATGAGGCATTCGCTATATGCGGGTTTTCTGTATGCTGAGTGTAGGAGACGCCGCTTCTGGGAGCTCCGCTACCTGGATATAGAGAGAAGTAGTTTACCGGAGCTCTGTACCCTTGGTGTAGAGAGCAGCTGTTTACTGGAGTTCTGTAGCCTGGAATGAGGCATTCGCTATATGCGGGTTTTCTGTATGCTGAGTGTAGGAGACGCCGCTTAGGGGAGCTCTGCTACCTGGATATAGAGAGAAGCAGTTTACCGGAGATCCTTATCCTTGTTGTAGAGCGGAGCGCTTTCCAGGATTTCTGTATCCTGGAATTAGGCATTCGCTATATGTGGGTATTCTGTATGCTGCGTGTAGGAGATGCAGCTTTTGGGAGTTCTATAGCCTAAGTGTAGAGAGATGCAGTTTCCAGTAGTTCTGTATGTTGAATGTAGAGAGAAGCTGTTTCCAAGAGTTCTGTAGTCTGAGAGTAGGCATACGCTGTCTATGGGATTCCTGTAGCCTGAGTGTAGCCGACACAGCTTATGGGAGTTCTGTAACCCTGAATTCGAAAGTCACATTTTACCGAAGTTCTGTATCAGAGTGTAGGGAGAAGCTGTTTCCAAGAATTCTGCAGCCTATGAGCAGGTATTTGCTCTATGCGGGTTTTCTGTATGCCTAGTGTGGCAGACGCAGCTTATGGGAGTTCTGTATCTTGAATGCAGTGAGACACAGTTTTCCAGAGTTCTGTATATGGGTGTAGAGAGAAACTGTTTCCAGGAGTTCTAGAGCCTGGCAAGAGGCATACGCAGTAATTGGGATTTCTGTATCCTGAGTGTGGGAGACGCCGCTTCTGGGAGCTCCGCTACCTGGATATAGAGAGAAGCAGTTTACCGGAGTTCTGTACCCTTGGTGTAGAGAGCAGCTG
Source organism: Lepus europaeus (assembly GCF_033115175.1). Classification (NCBI taxonomy): domain Eukaryota; kingdom Metazoa; phylum Chordata; class Mammalia; order Lagomorpha; family Leporidae; genus Lepus; species Lepus europaeus. Next base: position 6,786 of record NW_026909411.1, on the reverse strand, counting down.
TTTACTGGAGTTCTGTAGCCTGGAATGAGGCATTCGCTATATGCGGGTTTTCTGTATGCTGAGTGTAGGAGACGCCGCTTCTGGGAGCTCCGCTACCTGGATATAGAGAGAAGTAGTTTACCGGAGCTCTGTACCCTTGATGTAGTGAGCAGCTGTTTACTGGAGTTCTGTAGCCTGGAATGAGGCATTCGCTATATGCGGGTTTTCTGTATGCTGAGTGTAGGAGACGCCGCTTAGGGGAGCTCTGCTACCTGGATATAGAGAGAAGCAGTTTACCGGAGATCCTTATCCTTGTTGTAGAGCGGAGCGCTTTCCAGGATTTCTGTATCCTGGAATTAGGCATTCGCTATATGTGGGTATTCTGTATGCTGCGTGTAGGAGATGCAGCTTTTGGGAGTTCTATAGCCTAAGTGTAGAGAGATGCAGTTTCCAGTAGTTCTGTATGTTGAATGTAGAGAGAAGCTGTTTCCAAGAGTTCTGTAGTCTGAGAGTAGGCATACGCTGTCTATGGGATTCCTGTAGCCTGAGTGTAGCCGACACAGCTTATGGGAGTTCTGTAACCCTGAATTCGAAAGTCACATTTTACCGCAGTTCTGTATCAGAGTGTAGGGAGAAGCTGTTTCCAAGAATTCTGCAGCCTATGAGCAGGTATTCGCTTTATGCGGGTTTTCTGTATGCCTAGTGTGCCAGACGCAGCTTATGGGAGTTCTGTATCTTGAATGCAGTGAGACACAGTTTGCCAGAGTTCTGTATATGGGTGTAGAGAGAAACTGTTTCCAGGAGTTCTAGAGCCTGGCAAGAGGCATACGCAGTAATTTGGATTTCTGTATCCTGAGTGTGGGAGACGCCGCTTCTGGGAGCTCCACTACCTGGATATAGAGAGAAGCAGTTTACCGGAGTTCTGTACCCTTGGTGTAGAGAGCAGCTGTTTACTGGAGTTCTGTAGCCTGGAATGAGGCATTCGCTATATGCGGGTTTTCTGTATGCTGAGTGTAGGAGACGCCGCTTCTGGGAGCTCCGCTACCTGGATATAGAGAGAAGCAGTTTACCGGAGCTCTGTACCCTTGGTGTAGAGAGCAGCTGTTTACTGGAGTTCTGTAGCCTGGAATGAGGCATTCGCTATATGCGGGTTTTCTGTATGCTGAGTGTAGGAGACGCCGCTTAGGGGAGCTCTGCTACCTGGATATAGAGAGAAGCAGTTTACCGGAGATCCTTATCCTTGTTGTAGAGCGGAGCGCTTTCCAGGATTTCTGTATCCTGTATCCTGGAATTAGGCATTCGCTATATGTGGGTATTCTGTATGCTGCGTGTAGCAGAAGCAGCTTTCGGGAGTTCTATAGCCTAAGTGTAGAGAGATGCAGTTTCCAGTAGTTCTGTATGTTGAATGTAGAGAGAAGCTGTTTCCAAGAGTTCTGTAGTCTGCGAGTAGGCATACGCTGGATATGGGATTCCTGTGGCCTGAGTGTAGCCGACGCAGCTTATGGGAGTTCTGTAACCCTGAATTCGAAAGTCACATTTTACCTTAGTTCTGTATAGGAGTGTAGGGAGAAGCTGTTTGCAAGAATTCTGCAGCCTATGAGCAGGTATTCGCTCTATGCGGGTTTTCTGTATGCCTAGTGTGGCAGACGCAGCTTATGGGAGTTCTGTATCTTGAATGCAGTGAGACACAGTTTGCCAGAGTTCTGTATATGGGTGTAGAGAGAAACCCTTTCCAGGAGTTCTAGAGCCTGGCAAGAGGCATACGCAGTAATTGGGATTTCTGTCTCCTGAGTGTGGGAGACGCCGCTTCTGGGAGCTCCGCTACCTGGATATAGAGAGAAGCAGTTTACCGGAGTTCTGTACCCTTGGTGTAGAGAGCAGCTGTTTACTGGAGTTCTGTAGCCTGGAATGAGGCATTCGCTATATGCGGGTTTTCTGTATGCTGAGTGTAGGAGACGCCGCTTAGGGGAGCTCTGCTACCTGGATATAGAGAGAAGCAGTTTACCGGAGATCCTTATCCATGTTGTAGAGCGGAGCGCATTCCAGGATTTCTGTATCCTGGAATTAGGCATTCGCTATATGTGGGTATTCTGTATGCTGCACGTAGCAGAAGCAGCTTTCGGGAGTTCTATACCCTAAGTGTAGAGAGATGCAGTTTCCAGTAGTTCTGTATGTTGAATGTAGAGAGAAGCTGTTTCCAAGAATTCCTCAGTCTGAGAGTAGGCATACGCTGGATATGGGATTCCTGTAGCCTGAGTGTAGCCGACGCAGCTTATGGGAGTTCTGTAACCCTGAATTAGAAAGTCACATTTTACCTTAGTTCTGTATCAGAGTGTAGGGAGAAGCTGTTTCCAAGAATTCTGCAGCCTATGAGCAGGTATTCGCTCTGTGCGGGTTTTCTGTATGCCTAGTGTGGCAGACGCAGCTTATGGGAGTTCTGTATCTTGAATGCAGTGAGACACAGTTTGCCAGAGTTCTGTATATGGGTGTAGAGAGAAACTGTTTCCAGGAGTTCTAGAGCCTGGCAAGATGCATACACAGTAATTGGGATTTCTGTATCCTGAGTGTGGGAGACGCCGCTTCTGGGAGCTCCGCTACCTGGATATAGAGAGAAGCAGTTTACCGGAGTTCTGTACCCTTGGTGTAGAGAGCAGCTGTTTACTGGAGTTCTGTAGCCTGGAATGAGGCATTCGCTATATGCGGGTTTTCTGTATGCTGAGTGTAGGAGACGCCGCTTAGGGGAGCTCTGCTACCTGGATATAGAGAGAAGCAGTTTACCGGAGATCCTTATCCTTGTTGTAGAGCGGAGCGCTTTCCAGGATTTCTGTATCCTGTATCCTGGAATTAGGCATTCGCTATATGTGGGTATTCTGTATGCTGCGTGTAGCAGAAGCAGCTTTCGGGAGTTCTATAGCCTAAGTGTAGAGAGATGCAGTTTCCAGTAGTTCTGTATGTTGAATGTAGAGAGAAGCTGTTTCCAAGAGTTCTGTAGTCTGCGAGTAGGCATACGCTGGATATGGGATTCCTGTAGCCTGAGTGTAGCCGACGCAGCTTATGGGAGTTCTGTAACCCTGAATTCGAAAGTCACATTTTACCTTAGTTCTGTATCAGAGTGTAGGGAGAAGCTGTTTGCAAGAATTCTGCAGCCTATGAGCAGGTATTCGCTCTATGCGGGTTTTGTGTATGCCTAGTGTGGCAGACGCAGCTTATGGGAGTTCTGTATCTTGAATGCAGTGAGACACAGTTTGCCAGAGTTCTGTATATGGGTGTAGAGAGAAACTGTTTCCAGGAGTTCTAGAGCCTGGCAAGAGGCATACGCAGTAATTGGGATTTCTGTCTCCTGAGTGTGGGAGACGCCGCTTCTGGGAGCTCCGCTACCTGGATATAGAGAGAAGCAGTTTACCGGAGTTCTGTACCCTTGGTGTAGAGAGCAGCTGTTTACTGGAGTTCTGTAGCCTGGAATGAGGCATTCGCTATATGCGGGTTTTCTGTATGCTGAGTGTAGGAGACGCCGCTTAGGGGAGCTCTGCTACCTGGATATAGAGAGAAGCAGTTTACCGGAGATCCTTATCCATGTTGTAGAGCGGAGCGCATTCCAGGATTTCTGTATCCTGGAATTAGGCATTCGCTATATGTGGGTATTCTGTATGCTGCGTGTAGCAGAAGCAGCTTTCGGGAGTTCTATAGCCTAAGTGTAGAGAGATGCAGTTTCCAGTAGTTCTGTATGTTGAATGTAGAGAGAAGCTGTTTCCAAGAATTCCTCAGTCTGAGAGTAGGCATACGCTGGATATGGGATTCCTGTAGCCTGAGTGTAGCCGACGCAGCTTATGGGAGTTCTGTAACCCTGAATTCGAAAGTCACATTTTACCTTAGTTCTGTATCAGAGTGTAGGGAGAAGCTGTTTGCAAGAATTCTGCAGCCTATGAGCAGGTATTCGCTCTGTGCGGGTTTTCTGTATGCCTAGTGTGGCAGACGCAGCTTATGGGAGTTCTGTATCTTGAATGCAGTGAGACACAGTTTGCCAGAGTTCTGTATATGGGTGTAGAGAGAAACTGTTTCCAGGAGTTCTAGAGCCTGGCAAGATGCATACACAGTAATTGGGATTTCTGTATCCTGAGTGTGGGAGACGCCGCTTCTGGGAGCTCCGCTACCTGGATATAGAGAGAAGCAGTTTACCGGAGCTCTGTACCCTTGGTGTAGAGAGCAGCTGTTTACTGGAGTTCTGTAGCCTGGAATGAGGCATTCGCTATATGCGGGTTTTCTGTATGCTGAGTGTAGGAGACGCCGCTTAGGGGAGCTCTGCTACCTGGATATAGAGAGAAGCAGTTTACCGGAGATCCTTATCCTTGTTGTAGAGCGGAGCGCTTTCCAGGATTTCTGTATCCTGTATCCTGGAATTAGGCATTCGCTATATGTGGGTATTCTGTATGCTGCGTGTAGCAGTAGCAGCTTTCGGGAGTTCTATAGCCTAAGTGTAGAGAGATGCAGTTTCCAGTAGTTCTGTATGTTGAATGTAGAGAGAAGCTGTTTCCAAGAGTTCTGTAGTCTGAGAGTAGGCATACGCTGGATATGGGATTCCTGTAGCCTGAGTGTAGCCGACGCAGCTTATGGGAGTTCTGTAACCCTGAATTCGAAAGTCACATTTTACCTTAGTTCTGTATCAGAGTGTAGGGAGAAGCTGTTTGCAAGAATTCTTCAGCCTATGAGCAGGTATTCGCTCTATGCGGGTTTTGTGTATGCCTAGTGTGGCAGACGCAGCTTATGGGAGTTCTGTATCTTGAATGCAGTGAGACACAGTTTGCCAGAGTTCTGTATATGGGTGTAGAGAGAAACTGTTTCCAGGAGTTCTAGAGCCTGGCAAGAGGCATACGCAGTAATTGGGATTTCTGTATCCAGTGTGGGAGACGCCGCTTCTGGGAGCTCCGCTACCTGGATATAGAGAGAAGCAGTTTACCGGAGTTCTGTACCCTTGGTGTAGAGAGCAGCTGTTTACTGGAATTCTGTAGCCTGGAATGAGGCATTCGCTATATGCGGGTTTTCTGTATGCTGAGTGTAGGAGACGCCGCTTAGGGGAGCTCTGCTACCTGGATATAGAGAGAAGCAGTTTACCGGAGATCCTTATCCATGTTGTAGAACGGAGCACATTCCAGGATTTCTGTATCCTGGAATTAGGCATTCGCTATATGTGGGTATTCTGTATGCTGCACGTAGCAGAAGCAGCTTTCGGGAGTTCTATAGCCTAAGTGTAGAGAGATGCAGTTTCCAGTAGTTCTGTATGTTGAATGTAGAGAGAAGCTGTTTCCAAGAATTCCTCATTCTGAGAGTAGGCATACGCTGGATATGGGATTCCTGTAGCCTGAGTGTAGCCGACGCAGCTTATGGGAGTTCTGTAACCCTGAATTAGAAAGTCACATTTTACCTTAGTTCTGTATCAGAGTGTAGGGAGAAGCTGTTTGCAAGAATTCTGCAGCCTATGAGCAGGTATTCGCTCTATGCGGGTTTTCTGTATGCCTAGTGTGGCAGACGCAGCTTATGGGAGTTCTGTATCTTGAATGCAGTGAGACACAGTTTGCCAGAGTTCTGTATATCTGTGTGGAGAGAAACCCTTTCCAGGAGTTCTAGAACCTGGTAAGATGCATACACAGTAATTGGGATTTCTGTATCCTGAGTGTGGGAGACGCCACTTCTGGGAGCTCCGCTACCTGGATATAGAGAGAAGCAGTTTACCGGAGTTCTGTACCCTTGGTGTAGAGAGCAGCTGTTTACTGGAGTTCTGTAGCCTGGAATGAGGCATTCGCTATATGCGGGTTTTCTGTATGCTGAGTGTAGGAGACGCCGCTTAGGGGAGCTCTGCTACCTGGATATAGAGAGAAGCAGTTTACCGGAGATCCTTATCCTTGTTGTAGAGCGGAGCGCTTTCCAGGATTTCTGTATCCTGTATCCTGGAATTAGGCATTCGCTATATGTGGGTATTCTGTATGCTGCGTGTAGCAGAAGCAGCTTTCGGGAGTTCTATAGCCTAAGTGTAGAGAGATGCAGTTTCCAGTAGTTCTGTATGTTGAATGTAGAGAGAAGCTGTTTCCAAGAGTTCTGTAGTCTGAGAGTAGGCATACGCTGGATATGGGATTCCTGTAGCCTGAGTGTAGCCGACGCAGCTTATGGGAGTTCTGTAACCCTGAATTCGAAAGTCACATTTTACCTTAGTTCTGTATCAGAGTGTAGGGAGAAGCTGTTTCCAAGAATTCTGCAGCCTATGAGCAGGTATTCGCTATATGCGGGTTTTCTGTATGCCTAGTGTGGCAGACGCAGCTTATGGGAGTTCTGTATCTTGAATGCAGTGAGACACAGTTTGCCAGAGTTCTGTATATGGGTGTAGAGAGAAACTGTTTCCAGGAGTTCTAGAGCCTGGCAAGAGGCATACGCAGTAATTGGGATTTCTGTATCCTGAGTGTGGGAGACGCCGCTTCTGGGAGCTCCGCTACCTGGATATAGAGAGAAGCAGTTTACCGGAGTTCTGTACCCTTGGTGTAGAGAGCAGCTGTTTACTGGAGTTCTGTAGCCTGGAATGAGGCATTCGCTATATGCGGGTTTTCTGTATGCTGAGTGTAGGAGACGCCGCTTCTGGGAGCTCCGCTACCTGGATATAGAGAGAAGTAGTTTACCGGAGCTCTGTACCCTTGGTGTAGAGAGCAGCTGTTTACTGGAGTTCTGTAGCCTGGAATGAGGCATTCGCTATATGCGGGTTTTCTGTATGCTGAGTGTAGGAGACGCCGCTTAGGGGAGCTCTGCTACCTGGATATAGAGAGA
>NW_026909410.1:0-59000 GCF_033115175.1 Lepus europaeus | reverse complement strand
CATATGGTTTTTCTTCTGCAGTCTGTTAATGTAGTGTATTACGTTGATTGTTTTGCGAACGTTGAGCCATCCCTGCATACCAGGGATAAATCCCACTTGGTCTGGGTGGATGATCTTTCTGATGTGTTGTTGCATTCTATTGGCCAGAATTTTATTGAGTATTTTTGCATCTATGTTCATCACGGATATTGGTCTGTAATTCTCTTTCAATGCTGCATCTTTTCCTGCTTAGGAATTAAGGTGATGCTGGTTTGACAGAAAGAATTTGGGAGGATTCCCTCTTTTTCGATTGTTTTGAATAGTTTGAGAAGAACTGAAGTTAGTTCTTCTCTAAATGTCTGGTAGAACTCAGCAGTGAATCCATCTGGCCCTGGGCTTTTCTTTGTTGGGAGGGCCTTTATTACTGTTTCAATTTCTGTGTCAGTTATGGGTCTGTTTAGGTTTTCTATGTCTTCCTGGTTCAATTTAGGTAGGTTGTATGTGTCCAAGAATCTATCCATTTCTGATAGATTTCCCGGTTTGCTGGCATACAAGTCCTTGTAGTAATTTCTGATGATTCTTTTTTATTTCTGTGGTGTCTATTGTTATGTTTCCTTTTTCATCTCTGATCCTATTGATTTGGGTCTTTTCTCTTCTTTTTTTAGTTAGTTGAGCCAATGGGGTGTCAATTTTGTTTATTTTTTTAAAAACCGTCTCCTCGTTTGGCTGTTTTTTTTTTAATGTTTTTTTGGATTCAATCCTGTTGATTTCTTCTTTGATTTTAATTATTTCTCTTCTCCTACTGGGTTTGGGTTTGGTTTGCTGCAGATATTCTAGATCCTTGAGATGACTTGAAAGCTCATCTATTTGGTGCCTTTCCAATTTCTTGATGTAGGCACCTATTGATATAAACTTTCCTCTTAACACTGCTTTTGTTGTATCCCATAGGTTATGGTATGTTGTGCGTTTATCCTCATTTACTTCCAGAAAATTTTTGTTTTCTCTTTTAATTTCTTCTATGACCCATTGTTCATTCAGGAGCATGTTGTTCAATCTGCATGTGTGCACGTGCTCTAGGGATTCCCGAGTTGCTAATTTCCAATTTCATTCCTTTGTGGTCTGAGAAGCTGCATGGTATGATTCTAATTCTTTTGAATTTGCTGAGACTTGCTTTATAGCCTAGTATGTGGTCAATCCTAGAGAAGGTTCCATGTACTGCTGAGAAGAATGTAAAGTCTTTAGATGTAGGATGAAATGTTTTGTAGATATCTGTTAGGTCCATTTGGGCTATAGTGTCATTTAAATCTACTGTCTCCTTGTTGATCTTTTGTCCTGTTGATCTGTCTATCTCTGAGAGAGGAGTGTTGAAGTCCCGCAGTACTAGTGTATTGGGGTCTAAGTCTCCCTTTAAGTCCCTTAACAAGTTTTTAAATAAGCTGGTGCCCTGTAATTAGGTGCATATACATTGATAATCGTTATATCTTCCTGTTGAATGGATCCCTTAATCATTAAATAGTGCCCCTCTTTGTCTCTCCTAACAGTTTTTGTGGTAAAGTTTATGTTGTCCAATATTAAGATGGCTAGGCCTGCTCTTTTTTCATTTCTGTTGGCATGGTATATCTTTTTCCAGCCTTTCACTTTCAGTCTGTATGCATCATTGTTGGAAAAATGTGTTTCTTGTCAGCAGCAAAAAGATGGGTTTTGTTCCTTAACCCAATCCGTAATTGGTGTCTTTTAACTGGAGAGTTCAGGCCGTTAACATTCAATGTGACTATTGAGAAGGAGTAACTTTGCCCTGTCATTTGCCAAAGGTATTTTCTAATATATGGTTTGAGACTCCTGTGATCTTTTGCTGTGAGGTTTCCTTCCTTTACCTTCTTTCATATTGGTGACCGTGTTTCTGTGTTTCTGTATGTAACACATCTTTAAACATCTTTTGCAGGGCTGGACGAGTGGTGACAAATTCTTTCAATTTCTGTTTGCTGTGGAAGGTCTTTATTTCACCTTCATTCACAAATGAAAGCTTTGCAGGATATAATATTCTGGGCTGACAGTTTTTCTCTCTTAGTACCTGGGCTATATCTCGCCATTCTCTCCTAGCTTGTAGGGTTTCTGATGAGAAGTCAGCTGTGAGTCTAATTGTAGATTCTCTGAGAGTAATCTGGCATTTCTCTCTTGCACATTTTAGGATCTTTTCTTTATGTTTCACTGTGGTGAGTTTCATTATGACGTGTTGTGTTCAGGATCTCTTTTGGTCATGTTTATTAGGGGTTCTATGAGCTTCCTGTACTAGGATGTCTCTGTCCTCCAAACCTGGGAAATTTTCTACTAGTATCTCACTAAAAAGGCCTTCTAATCCTTTCTCCCTCTCCATGCCTTCAGGAACTCCTAGAACCCGAATGTTGGGTTTTTTAATAGTATCCTGTAGATTCATGACAGTATTTTTTAGATTTCTGATTTCTTCTTTTTTTCTTTGATTTGACTGTTTCCTTTCCTGTTCTGTCTTCTAATTCCAATATTCTCTCCTCTGCTTTACCCATTCTGTTTTTAAGGCTCTCTAATGTGTTTGTCATTTGATCTATTGAATTCTTCATTTCAGTATGGTTTCTCATCACTATCACAGTTTCATGTTCTACTAGTTGTTTCATTTCATTTTGATTCCTCTTTAATATTTCATTTTCACGCGAGAGATTTTCTATCTTGTCCATTAAGGATTTCTGTAGTTCAAGAATTTGTTTTTGAGAACTTCTGAATGTTCTTATCAGTTTTTTGAGATCCGCTTCTTGCATTTTCTCTATCTCTTCATCTTCATTATCTTGGATTGGGGTGTCTTGTTCATTTGGGGGCATCATAGTGTCTTCCTTGCTCTTGTTAACTCGGTTTCTACGCCTGTTGTTTGGCATGTTGGAGATAATTTATGTTTGTTTTTTTTTTTTGCTGTGTTGTTTTTTTCTTGTTATACTATGCCTCTAAGTGGGCTGTCTGCTTTGATGGATCCTTAGAGGCTGTGATGGGTGTGGCCAGAGAGCTCTGCTTGATTCTTCAGGTTTAAGGCTGTGCAAAAAGTGACTCACCCAGATTGTTCTGTCCATTGCTTCTTGCTGGATCTCTCTCTATCTCTCTCTCTTTTTTTTGACTCAGTTGGGAAGTAATTCCGCACAGCTGAGTGGAATTGAGTGTAGTTGAAATCTGGCCTCTGTGAGTATTCATTTGATCTACCCCTGGGACCACACAAAGAGTTTATGCAGCACTCAATGTGTTCTTAAGTTTCACCATAGTTCCAAAATTACTGAGTTTGTGTACTCTTTGGCACTTTACATATGTAAAATGGCACCTGCTCTTTGTTTTGCTTGGTGATTGGAGAGAGAGGCCTCTGCCTTTCCCCACCAATGTCTCGGGTTTCTGAGGCTTTTGTCTTACCTCCTGTTCATTCCCGCGTTGGCGAGATTCTGCGGCTCGGCTCTCGTGGATGGGCTTCCACGCAGTGGGCTCCCTGTAGGTTCACTGTGTCACATCCACTAGATCCAGAAGTGTTTCCTCTGCAGTTTTTTTCTTGAGTCTTTTCCTGAGGCTACAGTAATTCCACTTTTATGAAACTTTATTTACGAAGACTATCTGCGTTCATCCTAACTATCCGCCATCTTGGCTCCGCCCCATGATGTGGATACTATTTTGGTGGTTCTATTTTTAATGTTTCTGAGTCTTCTATACTGTTTCCCACAACAGAACTTTTTTTTTTATTTTACTTTACTTTTCCTTCTTCTCCATATCTTAATAAACATCATCTTTTTTCTTTTGATAATAGCCATTTTATCAGGTTTGAGAATCTGCTTGTATTTTTAACTCCATTTCCCTTTTGATATTAAGCATGTTTTCATGTACCTGTTGAGCATTTCTGTGTCTTCTTGTTAGAACTGTCTTTTCCACGCTTTTAATAACTTTGTTTTCTTTCTACTGAGTTGTTTGACTTCATGTTGTCCTTTTGTATTTTGTTTATTAAACCATTATTTCGTTATGAAAATTCTAATGTTGAGTCTTAGGAGAATACTTAAGACAGAAAAAAATAATTTTTTTTTTGACAGGCAGAGTGTACAATGAGAGAGAGAGAGAGAGAAAGGTCTTCCTTTTGCCATTTGTTCACCCTCCAATGGCCGCCGCGGTAGGCGCGCTGCGGCCAGCGCACCACGCTGATCCGATGGCAGGAGCCAGGTGCTTCTCCTGGTCTCCCATGAGGTGCAGGGCCCAAGGACTTGGGCCATCCTCCACTGCACTCCCTGGCCACAGCAGAGAGCTGGCCTGGAAGAGGGGCAACCGGGACAGGATCAGTGCCCCGACTGGGACTAGAACCCTGTGTGCCGGCGCCGCATGGCAGAGGATTAGCCTAGTGAGCCGCGGCGCCGGCCGAAAAAATAAATCTTTTTTTTTTTTAATTTTTTTTTTAGTTTTTTTTTAACATTTATTTAATGAATATAAATTTCCAGTGTACAGCTTATGGATTACAATGGCTTCCCCCTACAATAAATTCCCTCCCACCCGCAACTCTCCCCTCTCTCATTCCCTCTCCCTTTCCATTTGCATCAAGATTCATTTTCAATTCTCTTTATATACAGAAGATCAATTTAGTATAAAGATTTCAACAGTTTGCACCTACATAGAAACACAAAGTGAAACATACTGTTTGAGTACTAGTTATAGCATTAAATCACAATGTACAGCACATTAAGGACAGAGATCCCACATGAGGAACAAATGCACAGTGGCTCCTGTTGTTGACCCAACAAATTGACACTCTAGTTTATGGCGCCAGTAACCACCCTAGGCTCTCGTCATGAGTTGCCAAGGCTATGGAAGCCTTCCAAGTTTCCCGACTCTGATCATATTTAGACAAGGTCATAAAAGACATGTTGAGGATAGTAACCAATGATCCTAAGAGTGGCATTTACCAGCTTTGAATAATTATACAGCATTAAGTGGGGAAGAGGACCATCAGTACACACAGGTTGGGAGTAGAGCAATTGGTGGTAGACTAGAGGTTATGATTACAAAGGAATGAGGCCCAAGTGCACTAGACAGGGCCTAGAACAAAGGACAGAGTCATTATTAGAGGAGCTAAGAAAGGTGCTAAGCTACAAGTAATTTTTCTGATTGAGAGGCAAATAGAACCTGATAGAAGGGGCTTGATAATAATCTGGTGGGCTTTCGGCCTTGTAAATTCAGAGGCCCAGACCTATCTATCTCTTCACATGGGGTATATCCTAAGGGAGGTGTGAACCTCCTAGGGGAAGGCACTCTGTTGACTTTCATTACTTGGCTGGCCTTGGAGGAGCGCTGGCCAGGTAAATGCAGGGGGCATCTCTAACAAGAAATTTACAGTTCTGCCTGCAATGTTGCTGACCCTACTTGGCCATCCCCTCAGCTGCAGTGGTCACTTTGGAAGTTGGGCTGAGTGAAGGGCTTTTCAACTTAGAGCCAATAAGATCTGTGGCTCTGACCTGGGCATCCTTCGACTCCAGGGCAGGTCCATTTCCAGTGATCCAACTCTTGGCACAGCTGCCAGGGCTCTTCACAAGCTGACTTCTGCTGAAGCCCAGGCTTACCACATTGAAAGCCACTGCAGTGGACTGGCCTGTTGGGTCTCCTTGAGGGCAGATCACTGTACAGATCAGCCATTAATAGGCCTGCCACCCATTGCTTCTGATGCCGAGCTTTCTTTTCCTCCTGGTTTGTGTTAAAGCAGACCAGAGGATGCAAGTCAAGGGAGTGCCCAAGTCCCATCTCTAATCTTCGGTGGCCTGAACTACAAGTCTATAGTCACAGGCGTGTTCTGTAGTAGTTTTTCTAAGGTAGACAATGTCCATGAGGAAAATTATATTCTCACTTTAAAACTTTCTTTCCCTTTGGTCTGAAAGGGAGGTTTTTTCTACTTACTGTATACCTCTTTGATGGCAAAGTAAATCTAGCTATGAGATTATTATTTAAGTTCTTATTTTGGCTATGCTATTACAGAAAAATGTTAGCCATCTCTTTTATAAGGTCTAAAGATTAAATTGTGCATCCTACAGATTCCTTTATAATAGAATTAGTTTCCTACCTTGAAGAGAATAGAGAAATGAAAGAACAAGTTGGGCTTAGAATAGAGAAATGAGGGAGCAAGTCCTAGATCGCTTGCTGATAATAGCAATATTACATGAATACTTAGCAAACTGTTTCAACCATGAGATAACAACTTAAGAAAACATTTACCAGAAGGTCCAATGCCTTCTATAAATTTTAAGAATCATGTATTTGAAAACACCTCTTAAATATCTAACATGGTGTAGTTTGTTTAACCAGTAAACTTAAACACAACCATCTAAAATGTTTTTAGTTTCTTTCTACCAACACGTTTAAAACATATGATACGCAGATTCAGGTCACACAAATTAAAATGTATCTTTGATTGATTTTAGCAGCTTAAATTTATGGACAATCTTATCTATAAGCCATTTAAAATAATACTCTTAATAAAATTTCCCCATGTGGACATACAATATGTACACACATATAACATAGCATAATAGACCAATATAGCGATTTTCATAATAGCTTTTAAAATCTTTAACTCTTTTTGTAGATTGCCAATTGATTTGAATTGCTTTTTGTTTTTAGTAACCTCAGTTAACCATACTTTCTCTCAGTTGGTACTGTTAATACATTATTGGCTTCATCTGTTTACAGAGCCATCCCAGAAAAAATAAATCTTGAAGCTATTCTTGAGTTATTTCCATATCAATGCATGGTTTTCTTTGGAAAACTTAGAGTCATGTAATTCAGTATCTACCAATATATTTTCATTGCCAACTTAGTAATTTTATTTTATTTTGATTAATTTTATTTATACTTTGTTTCACTGTTTGTTTCTCTTGTTCTTTATCATCTCCTGAACATGAGAGAATATATTTATTCTTCTGGTTTCAATAACAGTTTTTTTATTTAATTTCTCTTATTTTATTTTCTATTTCTAACTATAATTGAGTTTTCCTTGGATTGTTTATTGGTGTCACCGTTAATTCATTTTATTATTTTATTTATTTTTCAATTTTTGAAAGACAGAGAAACAGATAGATAGCATGTGCCCCATCTGGTATTTCTCAACACAGAATACTGGACTGGGCCAAACTAGGAGCCAAGTATCTCTCATGAGTGCTATTGACTCAACTACTTGGACCACCACATGTCGCCTCACAAGGAATGCATTATCAGGAAGCTGCAAGCAGGAATTGAACTAGGAATCAAGTCCAGGCACTCTGAAATGCAATATTAGGTTCTGACGCAGCATCTTAACTAGTGTGTCAAATGCCCACTCCATATTTATTTTTAATAGAAAAACATATTCTTGTTTTTTAAAAAGATATGTAATTTTATATTTGCTTTTTAATTTTATATGTTCACTATTTATGCATAATTGTTTTCCTAATTGGCCCGAGATTCATGACAAAGTTTTGATTATGACTTTACGAAATACATGCGTTGCTTGAAGTTTATGTAATTTGAATTCCATGGATTAGGCTGAATGGAATTCATTAGTTTTGTTATATAACAGGAATTATTTTTTTAAAAAAGCTCTATACAAATAAAGTCTTGCTCTTTATTCTAAGTTATTAATTACACTTAGCTTATTTTCAGCCAAAAATTACAGACATATATATTAATATTAAACAATGTAATTTATTTATGATGAAAATTAGGCAGTTGCTTAATCAGGCTTATTTACAATAGGCAGATGAGGTGAGAATTTGGCATAGTGGTTTTGGCACCACTGAGAATACCCACATCCCATATGAAAATGTGCATTTTAAGTCTCAGATCCCCTTCTGATTCCAGCTTCCTGGTGATACGCATTCTAGGAGGCAGCTGGTGATGACTCACATGCTTGGATGGGTGCATGGTGAAGGGACAGGTCACTGGGAGTCCTATGGCTGGCCTAATCCTCACCCAGCAGCTACAGAGGACAGGGAAAAGCTGCCCCAGTGCTAGACTGAGGTCCCCAAATTCCAGAGCTGACCATGGAGAAGTCCAGGTTCCCCTACAGCCAGTTTCAGTCAGTCTGCCCACTACACCTACCCCTCTTGGGACAACTGGCCCCACATACACACCAAGTCCAGCTTCCAAAGTACTGGCTTCCTCTTGACACAGTGGAAGAGCCTGAACCACCGCAAGCATCTCTCATCAGCGTAGCATGGATACAATTGTGATATAATGGCCTTGGGTAATTTGTTTTGTTGCTCCCTGGGCACCTGATTGGACAGTTTGCAAAGCCCATGTGTACACATGCCGACACCAAGCCATAGCCAATCAGCATCTCCACAGCAGGGGAGGTGATCACTTGTGATTGTACCAAGTCAGCAGATTGAGAGGCATGGCTGGGACTCAGGTCTGGAGCCTAGTAGTCCAGGGCCCTGACTCTTCTGGCAGCCATAGTTGCTGCTGTTTCCATGTTCCTGCAGGAGTTCCAGGATCTTGAGCCTCTAATAACCTACTTCAGATGAGTTACAATTTACAATCTGTTGGTTGATTCCTGGGAATTTGTGGGGTTTTATTGTTATTGCTGTTTTTAATTATTCCCAGAACATTTTCCTGTTGGATCATTTTAAGAAATTTGATGAATTGAGAAATATTTAAAGATATTACATAATTTCATAACTCTTAAATCTTATATATAGAAAGTTAATTGACAATAGATAAGATAGTAGGGGAAGTGTCACTATGTTCATATAAATATCTTCATATATCTATATATATGAGGTACATAAAACTTATATAACATAATAACATTTTTTAACTTTTTTTTAATGAATATACATTTCCAAAGTACAGCTTATGGATTACAATGGCTTCCCCCCCAAAACTCCCTCCCACCCACAACCCTCCCTTTTCCTGCTTCCTCTCCCCTTCCATTCACATCAAGATTCATTTTCAATTCTCTTTATATACAAAAGATCAGTTTAGCATATATTAAGTAAAGATTTCAACAGTTTGCACCCACAAAGAAACACAAAGTGAAACATACTGTTTGAGTACTAGTTATAGCATTAAATCACAATGTACAGCACATTAAGAACAGAGATTCTACATGAGGAGTAAGTGCACAGTGACCCCTGTTGTTGACTTAACAAAGTGATACTCTTGTTTATGGCATCAGTAATCACTCTAGGCTCTTGTCATGAGTTGTCAAGGCTATGGAAGCCTTTTGAGTTCACCAACTCTGATCTTATTTAGACAAGGTCATAGTCAAAGTGGAGGTTCACTTCTCCTTTCAGAGAAAGGTATCTCTTTCTTTGATGGCCCGTTCTTTCTACTGGGATCTCACTCACAGAGATCTTCATTTAGGTTCTTTTTTTGCCAGAGTGTCTTGGCTTTCCATGCTTAAAATACTCTCATGGGCTCTTCAGCCAGATCCAAATGCCTTAAGAGCTGGTTCTGAAGCCAGAGTGCTGTTTAGGACATCTGCCATTCTATGAGTCTGCTGTGTATCTCGCTTCCCATGTTGGATCATTCTCTCCCTTTTTTTTTTTTTTTTGACAGGCAGAGTGGACAGTGAGAGAGACAGAGAGAAAGGTCTTCCTTTTGCTATTGGTTCACCCTCCAATGACAGTGCACCGTGCTGTTCCAAAGGCAGGAGCCAGGTGCTTCTCCTGGTCTCCCATGGGGTGCAGGGCCCAAGCACTTGGGCCATCCTCCATTGCACTCCCGAGCCACAGCAGAGAGCTGGCCTGGAAGAGCGGCAACCGGGACAGAATCCGGTGCCCTGACCGGGAATAGAACCCGGTGTGCCGGAGCCGCTAGGTGGAGGATTAGCCTGTTAAGCCAGGGCGCCAGCCTCCCTCCCATTTTTATTCTATCAGTTAATATTTGCAGACGCTAGTCTTTTTTTTTTTTTTGACAGGCAGAGTGGTTCCTGAGAGAGACAGAGAGAAAGGTCTTCCTTTTTGCCATTCTTTCACCCTCCAATGGCTGCTGCGGCCGGCGCATCATACTGATCTGAAGGCAGGAGCCAGGTGCTTATCCTGGTCTCCCATGCGGGTGCAGGGCCCAAGGACTTGGACCATCCTCCACTGCCTTCCCGGGCCATAGCAGAGAGCTGGCCTGGAAGAGGGGCAACCGGGATAGAATCTGGCGCCCCAACTGGGACTAGAACCCGGTGTGCCGGCGCCACAAGGCGGAGGATTAGCCTGTTAAGCCATGGCGCCGGCCTTAGTATTTGCAGACACTAGTCTTGTTTATGTGACATAATAACATTTTTAAAATTAATAAAAAAAGAAAATTTACATCTTATAAAAAATGAGAACGAGAATAGAAGGGGAGAAAGAACAAGTTTGGGATTGCATGTGGGAAGGAGAGTATGGTGGGAAAAATCAGTATTTTCCTAAATTTGTATTTATGAAATGCATAAAGTTAATGTAACTTAAAGTATTTATGGGGAAAAAACAAAAATTACAATGCAAAATCATAGTATGCAGGTCAGTATGATGCTAGCTTGAAAACAGACACATATGACATGAAATGTAATAAGTGATCCCAGTATAATAATCTGCAATCCTTCATGTACGATTTCTATTATTTCTATATGAAAATAACATATTTTCTGTTTTCTTTGTGTTCCTCTCATCACTTTTGTTGAAAACAGGGGCAACTATATTACATTTTTTGTACTCTGTTAGCTACCACAGATCAAAGGAATCATGAGTAAATTGACATTTTGAGATTGTTTATGTTACATTCCTTTTTTCCGTTGTTGAGGAACAGTGGTTTATTCTTCATACTATTTGTTGACTTCTCTTATTAGAGGGTTAACATTATGATTACAAAATAAGCTAAAAGTAACTCACTGTAAGAGAAAACTAAGGAAGGAAGGAGGAGGAAGGGTAGGAGGTGTGAGGGAGGATTGATGAGAAGTGTCAGTATTCTCCTAAATCTGAATAGATGAAATACATGAAATTTGTTCACTTTATATAAGAAAATAACTGGGACAGATTTTTAAAAGATACTACATAATTGAATCATTTTCATTAGTTTCTCTTGTAGTTATACTTTTCATAGTCTATTTTTGTCCATCAATAGTTTCTATTTGCTTCTTGCTCAAAATTAGCAGCCCAATCCAGTAGATTATCTTCTACACAGTGATCTTGCTAAATTCACTTATTGATTCATATTTGTTTCTGGAGTATACTGAATATTCTCTGTATATATAATTGTGTCATCCATATATACTGAGAGTTCTACTGCTTAAAGCTGATTCTTATACCTGATATTTCTTTTTTGTCATTTCACTTCCCTGACTACCTGTATTACTACTACAATCACTTCCCTGATTTTATATTCGGTACAATCTTGGAGATGATGAGAAGAGGCAGCCTTGTCTGGAATTGGAAGGAGATAGTTTTCTAAGATCCTGTGTTAAGTTGTTTGTTGTATGTTTTGAAGACAATCTTATGAGTATAAGGAAATCTATTTTTGATTATTTTTCTGACAACTGATTTTTTTATGACTGGATGATTATTTTTATTAAATCCCTGTTTGAATTTATGTAAATTATTATTTAGCTCTTATATTATTCACCTACCTGAGTGATTCAAGTCATTTTTGAGAATATTAAATGCACTTTCATTTTTATTTTTTAAATTTTTTAAAAAAAATTTTTTGACAGGCAAAGTGGACAGTGAGAGAGAGAGACAGAGAGAAAGGTCTTCCTTTGCCATTGGTTCACCCTTCAATGGCACCGTGCTGATCCGAAGGCAGGAGCCAGGTGCTTCTCCTGGTCTCCCATGGGGTGCAGGGCCCAAGCACTTGGGCCATCCTCCATTGCACTCCTGAGCCACAGCAGAGAGCTGGCCTGGAAGAGGGGCAACCGGGACAGAATCTGATGTTGCAACCAGGACTAGAACCTGGTGTGCTGGCACCGCTGGGTGGAGGATTAGCCTGTTGAGCCATGGCACTGGCCAGTACACTTTCATTTTTAATGTATCTTTTTTTTAATTGATCTGCTAGGTTTTCATATATGGTTTAATTCATATAAAGGTATTTTGTTTAGAATATCTATATATCTGTTTATATAAGATGTTCTTTAATTTCAACTTTTTTCATATCTTGGTCCAACTTGTGTTATACTGACTTCCCAAAATAAATTTAAAAGTATTCCCTGTTTATTTCTACTTGTAGTGAGCTTGAGAACCTTAAAGACTTGAAAGAATTCCACAAGTCTAGACATGAAATTTTAATTGTGAAACTTCTTCATTGGTTTGTTTGGTTTTACAAAAATTGCTTTAAGTTACTTAGATTATCTAGGAGCTTTCTAATTTTTAGATGTATCTGTATTTTGGAAAACAAGTTTTCAAAATAAGGTAGACTTTGATCTATGGAGTCAAAATTTTATTTCTAAGAATCCTAAAAAAATTCTCTTACTATCTTGGGGAGTTTTGTATGCTCTGTAATTTTCCTAAAATTGGTTACTTGTGTTCCTCTTTTTTCTTGATTTAATCACTTTTACTAATGAAGTATTAATCTTCTTAATACATTTTTAAAATAAATTTTATCCTTGTTTATTTGTTTCTGTAGTATTTTTGTGACTACTAGAATTTCATTGATTTCTGCTATTCTGTTTTTCTGTCTTTATTATATTATTAAATCATTTCTAAAATGACTGTTTTCAGCATTATAATACTGAATATAAAGTATATTCATGTAAAGATGTAAA
The DNA here is from genome assembly GCF_033115175.1 of Lepus europaeus. Classification (NCBI taxonomy): domain Eukaryota; kingdom Metazoa; phylum Chordata; class Mammalia; order Lagomorpha; family Leporidae; genus Lepus; species Lepus europaeus. Next base: position 46,288 of record NW_026909410.1, on the reverse strand, counting down.
TCTGTAAATATTATTTATATTCATTCCTTTTATTTCCTAATGGATTTCTAAACCCTGTATGCACAGACTCTGCCCCAGTGTCTCTTCACTCATTTGCCTACAGACATTCCAGTCTTCATGCATGTACATTCCTGAATCTGGAACTCATGTTCGCTCATATAACTTTGACTCATGTTTTCCCTTATGTGTTGTAAATTGTAAAATCTCTCATCCATGTTAGCTTTCAAAGTCTACTGCTTGTGCCTGCATCATGTGCCATCTTCATGAGTCTCCACCACCCATTGTGCCTCCACCTCATATTTTCTTGAGTGTCTTCTTTTTGCTTTCACCCTTTGTCAGTGTTTATGCTGTCCCTCACCTCTGAATGTGCTCATGATGGTCCCTTAAGTGTCTACATCCCCTTGCCAGAGTGATGTTGTTGCTACACTGGAGTGTCTTAATGCCTGTGCTTCTAGCTCATGGCAACATTTGGGTACTACACAGCATTTTGTTTGAGGTTATACCTTGCTTCAGATGTTTCCATACCTCTTACTGTAACTTACCTTCTTTATGTCTCTAAAGCCCCTCTGACTGCAGTTCAGGCTTTTGTATTGTGTTCTCAAGCCCAGAGCCTTCAGCCTGTGCATTTCATGTCTTCTGTTGTTATGCCTCAAGGGTCTCCATTGACTGTGGCAATTTGAATATCTATTTAACTACTGAAAGATGGCTTGGTTTCAAACAAGATTTAGAATTATGTATAACTATTTTGTATGTTTTCATGTTTTAATTTAAAGATATATTTATTTGAATGTCAGAGAGAGAGATCCTCCATCAAGTGGTTCACTCACTAGATATCCACCATAGCCAGGGCTGGGGCAGGCTGAACCCAGGAGCCAGGAGCTTCTTCCAGGTTTCCCATGTGGGTGGTAGAGGCCTAATCACTGGAACCATCCCACACTCCTTTCCCCAAGCTATCAGCAGGGAAGATTCAGATGTGTAGGAGCTGGGACTGAAATTGCACCCATATTGTATGTTAGCAATGCAGGTGGCAATTTTAGGTTTTAGCTACAATGACACAATTCTAGCCACCATTCTGTATTTTATATGGACACACATTTTCACACTAGCTGATAAATATGTAGGAACATATATGCTGTATTATATGGTGATTCTAAGGCCGGCAAGAAGAATTATAAACAATGTTTTCTTGTAAGTAAGAAATGCAATTTCCTGCTTTTCTATATCCTTGTAAAGCATTTATATTTTCACATGTTTATTTGTGAAAGATAATAATACTAACACCTTGTGTCTTGTTGTTATTTAAATGCATGTTTCCTAAAGCAACATGAATTCCTTTGTTATAAGTTCTTTATATTCAGTGTTATTTAAGTGTTATTTTTTGAAAGGGGTGTATCTTCCATCTTCTGATTCTTTTGCCAAATGGCTGGTTTACTCCCCAAGTTACTGCAATGGCTGGTAGTGATCCAGGCTGAAGCATGGAGCTCCATCTAGAGCTTTCCACTGGTGTCAAGGAACAAATAATTGGGCCGTATTCTGTTGATTTCCAAGACACATTTAAGCAGAGTGCTGGATTGTAAGAGCAGCATCTGAGATTTGAACCTGCCAAGTTTCAGTTGGTCTGCACACTACACCTACCCCTTTGTGGAACAACTGGGCCCCCATACTCACCATGTCCAGCTTCCAAGGTATTTGGCTTGCTCTCCACATGGTGGCAGAGCTTGGACCACCACAGGCTCCTCTCATCAGCATAGCATGGATCAGACAGTGATGTGAAGACATTGGGCCATTTTGTCTTGTTGCTACGCAGGCACCTGATTGGACAGATTGCAAAGCAAATGAGCATGCATACCAACACAAAGCCATAGCCAATCAGCATCATCTATAGCAGGGGAGGCTATCACTTGTCATTGTACAAAGTTAGAAGATTGAGAGGCATGGCTAGGACTCAGGTCTGGAGCCTAGTAGTCCATGGCCCTGACTCTACTCACTGCTGCGGTTGCTGCTGCTTTCATCTTCCTGCAGGTGCCCCTTGATCCACAGCTTGTAATAACCTAATTCAGATGAGTTACAATTCACTGACTGTTGTTTGATTCCCGAGATTTTGTGGGTTTTTATTGCTGTTGTTGTCTGTTTTTGTTGTTCATTATTCTTAGAACATATTCTGGTGGAACTTTTCAAAAAATGTATGGATTTGAGGAATGATTAAAGATATTATAAATTTTACAGCTCACATCTTATGTGTATAAAGTTAATTGACAAATAGCAAAGGTAATAGGGAAAGTGTCACTATGTTCCTAATCTACATATGAATGACATGAAACTTAAATAACTTAAATAAGATTTTGAAAATTATTAAAAAATCCAGAGGTATGACAATACCAGATTTCAGGACATACTACAGGGCAGTTATAATCAAAACAGCACAGTACTGGCACAGAAACAGATGGATAGACCAATAGAACAGAATAGAAACACCAGAAATCAATCCAAACATCTACAGCCAACTTATATTTGCTCAAAGATCTAAAACCAATTCCTGGAGCAAGCACAGCCTTTTCAATAAATGGTGCTGGGAAAACTGGATTTCTAACAGCAGAAGCATGAAGCAAGACTCCTACCTTACACCTTACACAAAAATCCACTCAACATGGATTAACGATCTAAACCTATGACCCGACACCATCAAATTATTAGAGAACATCTGAGAAACCCTGCAAGATATAGGCACTGGAAAGACTTCTTGGAAAAGACCCCAGAGGCACAGGTAGTCAAAGCCAAAGTTAACAATTGGGATTACATCAAATTGAGAAGTTTCTGTACTGCAAAAGAAATAGCACTTTGGCCTCAGAATCAGCCCTTATGGCAGTCTGATCTGGCTAAAAAGCCCATGAGAGTATTTCAGGCATGGAAAGCCAAGACACTCTGGAAAAAAAAATTTGAGCTAAATGAAAAATCTCTGTGAGATCCCAGATGAAAAAATGGGCCATCAAAAAGGAGGTACCTTTCTCTGAAGGGAGGAGGGAACTTCCACTTTCACTTTGGTCTTGTCTAAATAAGATAGGGGTTGGCAAACTCAAGAGGCTTCCATAGCCTTGGCAGCTCATGACAAGAACCTCGGGTGATTACTGATGCCAGAAACAAGAGTGTCAATTGTTAAATCAACAACTGGAGTCACTGTGCACTTACTCCTCATGTAGGATCTCTGTCCTTAATGTGTTGTATTATGTGAATTAACAGTGTACTCATACAGTACTTTACATTCTGTGTTTCCGTGTGGGTGCAAACTGTTGAAATCTTTACTTAGTATTCACTAAACTGATCTTCTGTATATAAAGATAATTGAAAATGAAAAAAAATATTAGTTTTTCATAGGTCTTAGGCCAACTTGACCCTGGTAAACATGCATTCCCCCCAATCCTAGGAACCATGTACTTACCCTCCCATCCTTGTGTTTTTGCCTTTGTAAGCTCTGTTGATTTGAGCTGCAGGTTGAGAGTTAAGACATGAGCCCATTCTCCACCACTGGCAATAAAGGACCATAAAATTTTAAAAATAAAAAAAAATGAAAATAGATCTTTGTCACAAATAAGAATGAGAACAGGAATGGAAAGAAGAAATATGGTGGGATTGCATAAAACAGAGAGTGTAGGGTGGGAAGAATCACCATGTTCCTCTATTATCCATTATGAAATTCATAAAGTTGAATTTAATATAATTTAAATATAAATATAATATATAATTTAATATAATTTAAATATAAATATAATATATAATTTAAATATAATTTAATATAATTTTAATATAATATTTCTCTTAAAAAACAAAAACATGCAAAACCATGGTACACATGACACCATTATGCTAGCTTTAAAACAGACACATATGCCAATGAAGCATAATAAGTGATCCCACTGTAATGTCTGCAAATCTTCATGTACAACATCTATTATTTTATATGAATATAACATAAGTTCTGTTTTCTTTTTGTTCCTCTCATTATTTTTGTTGAAAACTATAGCAACTATATTACATTTTTGTACTCTGCTAGTTACCACAGATCAGGGAAAACATATGAGTCAAATTGACCATTTGAGATTTATTTATGTTTAAATTCCTTGTCTCCAAAGTTGAGGAACAGTGGATTATTCTCCACATAATTTATTGAATTATTTATTTAGTGGAGGTTAAGCTTATGATTATGAAATAATCTGAAAGTGTGTCATTTTTAAAAGAGTAAGAAAAGAAGGAAGAGGAAGGGTGGGGGCATGGGCACGAGAGAGTGTTCCATGGGAAATATCAGTATTCTAAATTTGAATATACAAAATACATGAAATGTATTCACTTTATATAAATAAAAATAACAAAATTGGGACAACTTTATAAAATTTTATATAATTGAATGATTTTCATTAATTTACTTTGTAATGTGTTTCATAATCTGTCTTTTGCCAAACTATATTTTCTATTTGTCTTCTGCTTGTACTTAGTAACCAAATCTATTCTATTATCTTCTACCCAGTAATCTTACAAAATTAATTTATTAGTTTGTATTTGTTTTTGATTTATACTGAATAATCTCTGTATGTATAATTGTGTCATCCACATATATTGAGAGTTCTACTGCTTAAAAGTTGATTTCTTTTTTGTTATTTCACTTCATTGACTACAGCTCCAGGATAATCTTGGAGATGATGTGAGGAGGCAGGCTTGTCTGGGATTGGAAAAAAGATAGTTTTCTATGATCCTGTGTTAAATAGTTCGATTTTTCAAGACAATGTTGATGAGTGTATTGAATTTTTTTTTATTATTTTTCTGATAGTTGGATTTTTATGGCTGGATGATGCATTTTATTAAATTTAATTAAATCCCTGTTTAAATTTATTTAATCTATTATGTAGTTCCTTCTATTTTCATCAATCTGGGTGATTTACATGATTTTTGAGAATGATAAATACCTCTGGAATTTTAGTGTATCTTCTTCTTAATTTATCTACTAGTTATTTGTATATGGTTTAATTCATGTAAAGGTATTTTGTTTAGAATATTTGTATATCTGTTTATGGAATATGCTCTTTCACTTTATTTTATTTCATACCCTGATCTAATTTGTTATACTGACTTACTGAAAGAAATTAAAAGTATATTCAAAGGTCATTTCTACTTGGAGTCAGCTTGAGAATCTAAAAGGCTTGAGTTGAAAGAATCCCAAAAGTCTGGATATGAAATGTTACTTGTGAAATATCTTCTTTGGTTGTTTATGCTGTCCCACCCCTATGGATGTACTCAATATATGCCCATAAGTGTCTACATACCCCTGGCCATAGTGATGTTCATGCTACCCTGGAGTGTCATATTATCAATAAATCATATTTCAAGTTTATAGGTAATCCCAGGAGTTTAGACAGTTTTCCCCATGACATATGTACAGAGGCACAGGACCCTTCTATATTGTGGACTACGGGATAAAGCCTGAATAAAGGTGGACTTATCACCAACAGGACCAAATATCACCATCAGGAAGGAGGAAGAGGAAGCCAAGGGCTGCCAACTATAAGCATGACTCAGGGACTGAACCCCACTTTTTCTCAGATCCCACTGCTCAGAATTTAATGATAGTTTTTAATTAAACTTTTCCAAATAGTCTGTTAAACAATGAGAGTGCTGGGAGACCAAGACCCCCTTTCTTTGTTCCCTGGGTTTTTATAGTTCCTGGGCAAACAGGTATTACGTCCGCATTCCTTCTTTCCTTATATGACCATATATCGGGCACCCCCCCCCCCACTGGTTGCTCCCACCTGGCCCTGCTGGACCAAGGACTGCCCGTTGTCAGGTTTCATCTTCTCATGCCAGGTTTCACCTTCTTGTACCAACCTGTCATGGCATGGCTCTGGCCTCTCACACAGGGAAGGGTATTTTTTTCAGTTACTATACAAATATCAACATAATTTTCTTGATTAGTGATACTTATTACATTTCAAAGCAAGGCAAGTCAGATTTTTCTGACTCAGATATGTCCTGTCTTGAATTTTTTTAGACTGTGGTGGATGCATTCATATGGATACAAAATAAACATAGCTTGAGTGAACCACTTGGTGAATGCACACCCACCACAATGATATAACTAGCACATAGGTCAAAAAATATTACCAACACCACAAAATCTCTCATCAGTCCCTTTTTTTTATACTTAAATGAATTTATTCAGCTGATTCTTAAGTAAAGGAGCTAAGACAGTCAATATCCTAAATTTTGAAAGCTCCTTTTGATGTAATTTTCATAGTCTTTACATTTTAACTGTCATTGTTTATTACTGTTTTGGCTATATTCTCTACAATTTCAGCAGCATCTTAGACAATGTGTCTATGTACAATGAAAAAACAAAATGGCTTGCAACATTGGAAATAAGAGCCACAGTTAAACTGTACAATATTAAGGAGCATCGGTGGTAAGTATAGCCTCCTTTTTTGGCAACATGGACAGCTTACAGGTAAGCATCACAGATATGACAAAGAAAGAAATCCTTAGAGAAGTGAAAAAACAGCATCCTGAAAAAGATCGGTTTCTACCACACAAGGCAGCTGGAAAATGTTCACAATTTAACAAATCTGTACAAACCACAAGAAACTTGTTTATGGGACCATTACCCCACCTTGCTGATAAGAACCATCTAGAAATGTAGAGTAACCACGAACAATTTATAAGTCTAGTATCTATGTGCTCCACAGCCCTAGAACCCAAGAAACTGACCTAAAGAACTCAGTATAGAAGATGGCGGATAGTGAGGATGTGCGCCTTAGTTTGCAAAAATAAAATTTCATAAAAGTGGAATTACTGTAGCCTCAGGAAAAGACTCAAGAAAAAACTGCAGAGGAAACGCTTCCGGATCTTGTGGACGTGACACAGAGGACTTACAGGGAGCCCATCGCGTGGAAAACCAACCAAGATGAGCCGAGCGGTGGGAGACAAGCCAGAGCCACAGAATCTCGCCAGAGCGGGAACGGAGGAGGGTAAGACAAAGAACGCAGAAACCCAAGACATTGGGGTGGGGGGAAGAGGCCTAACCCTTCACTAACCAAGCAAAACAAAGAGCAGGTGCCATTTTACATATGTAAAGCGCAGCCAAACTCAGTAACTTTAGCAAAACTGGAGAACACATTGAGGGCTGCATAAACTCTGTGTGTGGTCCCAGGGGTAGATCAAACGAATACTCACAGAGGCCAGATTTCAACTACCCTCAACTCCACTCCCAACTGAGTCAAAAAAAAAAAGAGAAAGCGAGCCAGCAAGGAGCAAGTGAGTGAGCAATCTGGGAGAGTCACTCTTTGCACAGCCTTAAACCTGAAGAAACAAGCATAGCTCTCTGGCCACACCCATCACAGCCCCTAAGGCTCCAACAAAGCAGACAGCCCACTTAGAGGCATAGTATAACGAGAAAAAAAAAAACACCACAGCAAAAAAAAAAATCCAAAAACACCATAAATTATCTCCAACATGCCAAACAACAAACATAGAAGCCGAGGTAGCAAGAGCAAGGAAGACACTATGACACCCCCAAATGAACAAGGCACGCCAATGCAAGACTATGAAGATGAAGAGATCCAGGAAATGCAAGAAGCAGATCTCAAAAAATTGATAAGAACATTAAGAAGTTCTCAAAAACAAATTCTTGAACTACAGAAATCCTTAATGGGCAAGATAGAAAATCTCTCTCGTGAAAATGAAATATTAAGGAGGAATCAAAATGAAATGAAACAACTAGTAGAACATGAAACTGAGATAGTGACAAAAAACCACAATGAAATGAAGAACTCAATAGATCAAATGGCAAACACATTAGAGAGCCTTAAAAACAGAATGGGTGAAGCATAAGAGAGAATATCGGAATTAGAAGACAGAGAGCAGGAAAGGAAACAGTCAAATCAAAGAAAAAAGGAAGAAATCAGAAATCTAAAAAATACTGTCAGGAATCTACAGGATACTATTAAAAAAACCCAACATTCAGGTTCTAGGAGTTCCTGAAGGCATGGAGAGGGAGAAAGGATTAGAAGGCCTTTTTAGTGAGATACTAGCAGAAAATTTCCCAGGTTTGGAGAAGGACAGAGACATCCTAGTACAGGAAGCACATAGAACCCCTAATAAACATGATCAAAAGAGATCCTCACCACGACACGTTGTAATCAAACTCACCACAGTGAAACACAAAGAAAAGATCCTAAAATGTGCAAGAGAGAAACACCAGATTACTCTCAGAGGATCTCCAATTAGACTCACAGCTGACTTCTCATCAGAAACCCTACAAGCTAGGAGAGAATGGCGAGATATAGCCCAGGTACTAAGAGAGAAAAACTGCCAGCCCAGAATATTATATCCTGCAAAGCTCTCATTTGTGAATGAAGGCGAAATAAAGACCTTCCACAGCAAACAGATTGAAAGAATTTGTCGCCACTCGTCCAGCCCTGCAAAAGATGCTTAAAGATGTATTACATACAGAAACACAGAAACACGGTCACCAATATGAAAGAAGGTAAAGGAAGGAAACCCCACAGCAAAAGATCACAGGAATCTCAAACCAGATATTAGAAAATATCTTTGGCAAATGACAGGGCAAAGTTACTCCTTCTCAATAGTCACATTGAATGTTAATGGCTTGAACTGTCCATTTAAAAGACAACGATTGGCTGATTGGGTTAAGGAAGAAAACCCATCTTTTTGCTGCTTACAAGAAACTCATCTTTCCAACAATGATCCATACAGACTGAAAGTGAAAGGCTGGAAAAAGATATACCATGCCAACAGAAATGAAAAAAGAGCGGGCGTAGCCATCTTAATATCGGACAACATAAACTTTACCACAAAAACTGTTAGAAGAGACAAAGAGGGGCACTATTTAATGATTAAGGGATCCATTCAACAGGAAGATATAACGATTATCAATGTATATGCACCTAATCACAGGGCACCAGCTTATTTAAAAGACTTGTTAAGGGACTTAAAGGGAGACTTAGACCCCAATACAATAGTACTGGGGGACTTCAATACTCCACTCTCAGAGATAGACAGATCAACAGGACAGAAGATCAACAAGGAGACAGCAGATTTAAATGACACTATAGCCCAAATGGATCTAACAGATATCTACAGAACATTTCATCCTACATCTAAGGACTTTACATTCTTCTCAGCAGTACATGGAACCTTCTCTAGGATTGACCATATACTAGGCCATAAAGCAAGTCTCAACAAATTCAAGAGAATTAGAATCATACCATGCAGCTTCTCAGACCACAAAGGAATGAAATTGGAAATTAGCAACTCGGGAATCCCTAGAGCATGTGCAAACACATGGAGATTGAACAACATGCTCCTGAATGAACAATGGGTCATAGAAGAAATTAAAAGAGAAATCAAAAATTTTCTGGAAGTAAATGAGGATAACAGCACAACATACCAAAACCTATGGGATACAACAAAAGCAGTGTTAAGAGGAAAATTTATATCAATAGGTGCCTACATCAAGAAATTGGAGAGGCACCAAATAGATGAGCTTTCAAGTCATCTCAAGGATCTAGAATATCTGCAGCAAACCAAACCCAAACCCAGTAGAAGAAGGGAAATAATTAAAATCAAAGAAGAAATCAACAGGATTTAATCCAAAAAAACATTACAAAATACCAGCCAAACAGGGAGCTGGTTTTTTGAAAAAATAAACAAAATTGATACCCCATTGGCCCAACTCACTAAAAAAAGAAGAGAAAAGACCCAAATCAATAGGATCAGAGATGAAAAAGGAAACGTAACAACAGACACCACAGAAATAAAAAGAATCATCAGAAATTGCTACAAGGACTTGTATGCCAGCATACAGGGAAATCTATCAGAAATGGACAGATTCTTAGAGACATACAACCTACCTAAATTGAGCCAGGAAGACATAGAAAACCTAAACAGACCCATAACTGACACAGAAATTGAAACAGTAATAAAGGCCCTCCCAACAAAGAAAAGCCCAGGACCAGATGGATTCACTGCTGAGTTCTACCAGACATTTAGAGAAGAATTAACTCCAATTCTTCTCAAACTATTCAGAACAATCGAAAAAGAGGGAATCCTCCCAAATTCTTTCTGTCAAACCAGCATCACGTTAATTCCTAAGCCGGAAAAGATGCAGCATTGAAAGAGAATTACAGACCAATATCCCTGATGAACATAGAAGCAAAAATCCTCAATAAAATTGTGGCCAGTAGAATGCAACAACACATCAGAAAGATCATCCACCCAGACCAAGTGGGATTTATCCCTGGTATGCAAGGATGGTTCAACATCCGCAAAACAATCAACGTAATACACTACATTAACAGACTGCAGAAGAAAAACCATATGATTCTCTCAATAGACGCAGAGAAAGCATTTGATAAAATACAACAGCCTTTCATGATGAAAACTCTAAGCAAACTGGGTATGGAAGGAACATTCCTCAATACAATCAAAGCAATATATGAAAAACCCACGGCCTACATTCTATTGAATGGGGAAAACTTGGAAGCATTTCAGCTAAGACCTCGTACCAGACAGGGATGCCCACTCTCACCACTGCTATTCAATATAGTCCTGGAAGTCTTAGCCAGAGCTATTAAGCAAGAAAAAGAAATTAAAGGGATACAAATTGGGAAGGAAGAACTCAAATTATCCCTCTTTGCAGATGATATGATTCTTTATTTAGGGGACCCAAAGAACTCTACTAAGAGACTATTGGAACTCATCGAAGAGTTTGGCAAAGTAGCAGGATATAAATCAATGCACAAAAATCAACAGCCTTTGTATACACAGGCAATGCCACGGCTGAGGAAGAACTTCTAAAATCAATCCCATTCACAATAGCTACAAAAACAATCAAATACCTTGGAATAAACTTAACCAAGGACGTTAAAGATCTCTATGAAGAAAACTACAAAACCTTAAAGAAAGAAATAGAGGAGGATATCAAAAAATGGAGAAATCTTCCATGCTCATGGATAGGAAGAATCAATATCATCAAAATGTCTATTCTCCCAAAAGCAATTTATACATTCAATGCAATACCAATCAAGATACCAAAGACCTTCTTCTCAGATCTGGAAAAAATGATGCTGAAATTCATATGGAGACACAGAAGACCTCGAATAGCCAAAGCAATCCTGTACAACAAAAACAAAGCCGGAGGCATCACAATACCAGATTTCAGGGCATACTACAGGGCAGTTGTTATCAAAACAGCATGGTACTGGTACAGAAACAGATGGATAGACCAATGGAACAGAATAGAAACACCAGAAAACAATCCAAACATCTACAGCCAACTTATATTTGATCAAAGATCCAAAACTAATCCCTGGAATAAGGACAGTCTATTCAATAAATGGTGCTGGGAAAATTGGATTTCCATGTGCAGAAGCTTGAAGCAAGACCCATACCTTTCACCTTACACAAAAATTCACTCAACATGGATTAAAGACTTAAACCTATGGCCCGAAACCATCAAATTATTAGAGAGCATTGGAGAAACCCTGCAAGATATAGGTACAGGCAAAGACTTCTTGGAAAAGACCCCAGGAGAACAGGCAGTCAAAACCAAAATTAACATTTGGGATTGCATCAAATTGAGAAGTTTCTGTACTTCGAAAGAAACAGTCAGGAAAGTGAAGAGGCAACCGACAGAATGGGAGAAAACATTTGCAAACTATACTACAGATAAAGGGTTGATAACCAGAATCTACAAAGAAATCAAGAAAATCCACAAGAACAGAACAAACAATCCACTGAAGAGATGGGCCAAGGACCTCAATAGACATTTTTCAAAAGAGGAAATCCAAATGGCCAACAGACACATGAAAAAATGTTCAAGATCACTAGCAATCAGAGAAATGCAAATCAAAACCACAATGAGGTTTCACCTCACCCTGGTGAGAATGGCTCACATCCAGAAATCTACCAACAATAGATGCTGGAGAGGATGTGGGGAAAAAGGGACACTAACCCACTGTTGGTGGGAATGCAAACTGGTTAAGCCACTATGGAAGTCAGTCTGGAGATTCCTCAGAAACTTGAACATAACCCTACCATACAACCCAGCCATCCCACTCCTTGGAATTTACCCAAAGGAAATTAATTTGGCAAATAAAAAAGCCATCTGCACATTAATGTTTATTGCAGCTCAATTCACAATAGCTAAGACTGGGAACCAACCCAAATGCCCATCAACAGTAGACTGGATAAAGATACTATGGGACATGTACTCTATAGAATACTACACAGCAGTAAGGAACAATGAAACCCAGTCATTTGAAACAAGATGGAGGGATCTGGAAAACATCATGCTGAGTGAATTAAGCCAGTCCCAAAGAGAAAAATATCATTTGTTTTCCCTGATCGGCGACAACTAACTGAGCACCAAAGGGGAAACCTGCTGAAGTGAAATGGACACTATAAGAAACAATGACCTGATCAGCTCTTGTCCTGACTCTAGATGTACAATGTAATACTTTATCCTTTTTAGTATTTGTTGTTGTAGTAGTTGTTCTAGTACTAGTGGTTGAACTCTGTAAATAACACACAATTATTCTTAGGTGTTTAAATTTTAACTGAAAAGTGATCCCTGTTAAATTTAAGAGTGGAAAAAGAGAGGGAGGAGATGCACAGTTTGGGACATGCACAATCAGTCTTGCCCCAAATGGTGGAGTTAGAAATGTGCCAGGGGATTCCAATACAATCCCATCAAGGTGGCATGTACCAATGCCACCTCGCTAGTCCAAGTGATCAATTTCAGTTCACATTCGATGGCTTAGACAGGTCTAAAAATCAAAGGGATCACACAAACAAGACAAGTGTCTGCTAATACTAACTGATAGAATCAAAAAAGGAGAGAAAGATCCAACATGGGAAGTGGGATACACAGCAGACTCATAGAATGGCAGATGTCCTAAACAACACTCCGGCCTCAGAATCAGCCCTTAAGGCATTTGGATCTGGCTGAAGAGCCCATGAGAGTATTGTAGGCATGGAAAGCCAAGATACCATGGTAAAGAAAAAAAGAAGAAGACCTAAATGAAAGATTTCTGTGAGTGAGATCCCAGTGGAAAGAACGGGGCCATCAAAGAAGGAGGTACCTTTCTCTGAAGGGAGGAGAGAACTTCCACTTTGACTGTGACCCTATCGGAACTAGATCAAAGTCAGCGAACTCTAAAGTCTTCCATAGCCCTGGCAACTCATGACTAGAGCCTAGGGAGATTACTGACGTCATGAACAGGAGTGTCAAATTGTTATGTCAGCAACAGGAGTCACTGTGTACTTACATCCCATGTGGGATCTGTCCTTAATGTATTGTCTAATGTGCAGTGATGCTATAACTAGTACTGAAACAGTATTTTTACACTTTGTGTTTCTGCGTGGGTACAAACGGATGAGATCTTTACTAATTACATACTGAATCGATCTTCTGTATATAAAGATAATTGGAAACGAAAAAAAAAAAAAACCCTGGTGTTAAATTGGAAATGGCATAGAAAATTAATTAATTTAAAAATATATATATTATGTAGGATCTCTGTCTTTAATGTGCTGTACACTGTTATTTAATGCTATAACTAGTACTCCAACAGTATTTTTTTTCTTTTCTTTTCACTTTGTGTTGCTATATGGGGACAAACTGTTGAAATTGTTACCTAATATATACTAAACTGATCTTTTGTATACAAAGAGAATTGAAAATGAATCATGATGTGATAGGAAGGGGAGAGGGAGAGGGAGGAGGGAGGGTTGTGGGTGGGAGGAAAGTTTTGGGAGGGGGAAGCCATTGTAACCCATAAGCTATACTTTGGAAATTTATATTCATTAAATAAAAGTTTAATTAAAAAAAATCAAGTTTTTTAAAAGCATCCATTCATAAGCCAAGCTATAGGTATCCTAAGCAACATATTAACGTAATAAATTAAATTACATAAGAAAATATGTCAATAGCAAGACAAATGTAATAAAAATGCAACAATAGTAAAGGTTCTTGGGCAAGTCATCCAAATAGGTAAAAATTACAAGAGGAAAATCATAAGATCATGTAAACCATTAATAACGTTCAGATTCCAGGAAAAAATAAACTGCTAGCAGAACATTAAGAAAATAAACCCAGTGACTTCCTTACTCTGATCAAGACTGAAAGGAACCTACAATGGACAATGTAACTAATACAGGATCATTGGATGCCCCCTCCCCCATCCTGGGAATAAGCCTAGAACACAATACCAGCACTATCATTCTTCAACTTTCTAGTGCAGGAGTAAGAGAGCTATAACAGTAAGAAGAAATTCTATGGCTCAAAGATCAATTTCTTTGCAACAAAATAAGAATATATTGGATTATGTTTATATGCAGAGATGATCCATGAAATCTAAAAACAAACTGATGATGAAAAAAAGATCAACATATTCATAATACACAAAATATATAAAATCCATTGGATTACTAAGTGCAGCAGGGTACTAATAGAAAACAATATTAAAGGGCAATAGGCAGACTAGAAGGAAAATCTGCAAGAGAAATGGAAAAAAGGACTAAAATATGTGACATCCTTAAATATTCTTCAAATCAAAATGAAAACACATGACTGAAAAGAAAAACGTGTCAATATATCATAAGAAAAAGACTCAGAAGTAGAGAAACAGCTACCAAATTGTAACTGACCTGAAGTAGGCTGCTGCAACCTTCAGGAAGGATCCTCTCAGGAGCACAGACCCAGGAGGAAGAAGGGAGCCCAGCAGGTGGCAGGACCAGCAGGTGAAAATCCCTCCCTCAGCTGGGAGGGTGGCATCCTGGAGGACACAGCTTTGAAACTGAACCCAGGACTCAACCCTGCTTTTCCCACCTATTCTGCCCTAAAGGTACATGTCTGCCCTACAGAGGATGCTGATTGGCTGTGCTCTTTATGACATTGTGCTTGCCCACAGCTATCCAAACTGTCCACTCAGGAGCAATTGGGAGAACAATACACAATCAGGCAGGATGTTGGCGCCAGAGTAGTCTTCCAGTTTCGGCTGAAAAGAGAGGTCCAGGGAGAAGGTTCCATGGCTGGGAAACTCCCAAGGTAACCAAAGTCTGCCGTTTCCTGATCTCCCTTCACCTTAGGACACGTGGCAATGGTGAGTCTGGGGGACAGGGAGTGCGGGGTGGGGGAAGGCAAAGTCGGCAGAATTTGATGGAAAAGCCTCATAAGACTAACAGAGCTCACAGAGGTCCTCTCTGGGCCCCCTCTCACTACTAGCTCCTCACTTCCTTCACCCTGCTCTGGTCTGCAGTGTGGGGCCTGGACTGGCACCTGGGACTCCAGGCTCCCTGTGCTTTCTTGCAGGGACTTGTCAGCCCAGGAGCTGTCTTTAGGCAGCTGTGTGGCTATTGTCACTTGGCTTTTCAAATTGTGCAATGGGGAGGATCCGGACTGGTGGCCAGATGGTTCATGCAGGCAGGGAGCTGTTGCTTATGTGGTCCTTGGTTCCTCTTTTCTTCCAAGAGTTGACCTTATTCCTCTGAGTTTTCTGATTTTGTTGGAAGCAAGGTCTCAGTGCGTAGACCTTGACCTCTCAGCATACCTCTTTCTGGGGGTCTGACTCCATTTTCTGTTGCCAATAATAGTGTTAGAGACTAGGCAAGCAAATAACAAAGCATTTTATTAGGATCAAAGTTCTTGGTGCAAGTCTTAGGGGGACAGGAGGACTCTGTAATTTGGTACTGGGATGTCATCATGGTCCTTACACATTACTTTGACAGGGTGTCATCTGTATTGGAACTTTCAAAATAAAAAGTTTAGCTAGTCAAATTTATAAGTGTTTCAAAATTATTTTCTGTTCTGTGATAACCTTCACAATCACAAATATATAAGGCATAACTTAGATTACAAAGTGATTTTTAATTTATATTTTATGTTAAGTAAAGATTTCAAAAAATAGTATAAGAAGACCTTTCCCTTAACAGTCAAGACAAGGGCTTTTCAAAGTCATTGGTTCTCAAACTCATATTTCCCTTTGGTACATTGCCTTTTAGGTAATCTATTAGTTATCACAAGAAAGGGCCCAGGGGGTTTATTAAAACTTTAAAAAGCTCATTTTATTCATTCCCTCACCTTTCATCCACTGTCTATCCTCAAATGCTGACAACAGCTGGGATTGAGCCATTCTGAAGTGAAGATCCCAGAACTCAGTCTGGGTAGCAGAGACCCAAGTTGTAGAGCTATCATCTGCTGCCTCCTAGGGTACATTTTAGCAAGAAGCTGTATTGGCAGTAGAGTGGGGTCTCAAACCTGTGCACTCAGACTTAGGATGTTGGCCTCCAAGGAGCTATATTAAGTGCTATGCCAAAATGCTGACTTAGCTATTATTTTTAAAAGAACCCTCGTTGCAGGTCAAACCAAATCTCCTGGCTCTGATGTCTAATAGCCCCTGAAATTAAGCTCTCACTATCTCACTGCCCTGGAAAATTCCCAAGCACAAGCATTCAAGGAGTGTTCACAGCAGCAGCTTTCTGCCACATTACTAAGTGTACCACGTGATGTTCTCCCTGACTTCCCTTTATCCATTATCCGCCAGCTGGTACCCAATCTGTCCATGCACAACAAAAGCAGAAAACTCTACTTGATGCTGTCCTGAAGGAGGCTCCTAAGTTGATGCATTTCAGGGAAATCTCATGGGTTCCTCTGGATCTTCCTTAACACTGATTAGGCTCATCCACCTATATAATCACTAGATAGTCACCAGTGGTAGTCCCACTGGCATACTAGGTCTGAAACCCCACAGGTACTCCTCTGGATGACAGTTACCTTTTACTGACTCATGACATAGATAATTGTGGCCTGATTGGGCACTGAATTATAGAGCATGCTCTCTTCAATTCATTATTGCAGTACATAAGCCCTGCTGGGTCACTGACAGACTTAGGATAATTTCATGGTCAACATTATGAATGCAGGACCCATGTTTTCCCATGAAATCTGGCATTGTTCCTCCTCACTTCTCATTTACCATTTCTGATCCTTGGCATGCATTGAATTTGTGATAGTTCAACATCTTTCTCCGGTATTTGTCTGATTTTACCTATCTAAACTGTTGAATTAAATCTAGATATGATGGAGTTCACAATCTCTGATTCCTGCTTCATTTATTTTTAAGAGAAGACCTCAAACAGATAATACTATTTAAAATATAAACCCAGGCCGGCGCCGCGGCTCAATAGGCTAATCCTCCGCCTTGCGGCGCCGGCACACCGGGTTCTAGTCCCGGTTGGGGCACCAATCCTGTCCCGGTTGCCCCTCTTCCAGGCCAGCTCTCTGCTGTGGCCAGGGAGTGCAGTGGAGGATGGCCCAAGTCCTTGGGCCCTGCACCCCATGGGAGACCAGGAGAAGCACCTGGCTCCTGCCATTAGATCAGCGTGGTGCGCCGGCCGCAGCGCACTACCGCGGTGGCCATTGGAGGGTGAACCAACGGCAAAAGGAAGACCTTTCTCTCTGTCTCTCTCTCACTGTCCACTCTGCCTGTCAAAAATAAAAAAAATATATATAAACCCAGTATCATTTACCAACTTTCAAAATTGATAATATTATCTAATATCCATTGCTTCTGACATGTAACATAGATTCTGACTTAGGTATAGTTGGAAGGATGGTTAGAGGGTTTCATTTGTAGCTACTCTGAACACTGGAGGCCACGGAACCAATGTTGTGGTCCTTCCCATTACCAAGTATTTTGCCTCCATTTTACAATTTGAGAGCAAAGAGGTTAACCATGTTGGGTTAGGGGAACCAGTAGACTCTTTAAAAACTTACCTTGGACTAGAGCACTGTTTTCTACCATAGTCACTATTATTTTGGAATCTTAACATTCAAATTGCTGTTTGAGTTCCCAGTGTTTATGATGTTCCCTACCATGAGGAATGACCCACAGAAAAGATCCACCTCTGTGATTCTCAGCAGTAACAGTGCCATTCTCACCAACACCAATTTTATTGCCTTTTTTTTGACAGGCAGAGTGGACAGTGAGAGAGACAGAGAGAAAGGTCTTCCTTTACTGTTGGTTCACCCTCCAATGGCCACTGTGGCTGGCATGCTGCGGCCAGCGCACCACGCTGATCTGAAGCCAGGAGCCAGGTGCTTCTCCTGGTCTTCCATGCAGGTGCAGGGCCCAAGCACTTGGGCCATCCTCCACTGCACTCCCAGGCCACAGCAGAGAGCTGGCCTGGAAGAGGGGCAACCGGACAGAATCCGGTGCCCCGACTGGAAATAGAACCCAGTGTGCCGGCGCCACAGGTGGAGAATTAGCCTATTGAGCAACAGCACTGGCCAATTTTATTGCTTTTGTAAATGGAATGTCTTTGGGCCTCTTGTAGAACATAGTCATTTTATGACATTTTCAGCTGTCTCAATTTAGGAACTGTACCATAATTCCTGTGAGATTTTGATTGTTTCTTTCTCTATCACAGAAATTCAGGTATTTCCACCTCCCTTAACATGGAGTGTTTTTGGTTCAAGTTTTCAAATGTCATCCTAGTATTACCATCACCTTTTGGGATCTTTGATAATGGGTTAAAACCTTTGTTGTGGATGAGTGTTCTCACATTGAGAAATCCTCCCTTTTCTAACTTTTTTCCTATACCCTCCAGACTCAGTCTCAAGCACACTCTGCCACTCCTGATAATACATATTGGCTAGGCCTTGCAACTATTTCTTTTGAGACAGAGCACTTTTTCTCATAGCTGGGCCCATTAGCATGAAAAGATTATTTGGTCTTGAAAGCTACTGTTAGGAAGAGTAGATGCAGTGAAATCCCAAAATGAAATCTATTTCTGGGTAGCAAACTCCTTTCTATCCCTAAGACATATGTGATATTATAATACTATATTGACATAAGTTCACAAATTAAGAATGGCCACAATTTGAGCAATTTTAGAAAGTCCATTGTCTGGGGACTAGTTAGGCAAGAGAGTATAGTTAATTCTACCAGCCAAAGACCATTTCCCTCAAGAGAAAGGAGCATAGCAGGTTATACTATCATCAGGATTATGTGAATATATTATAAGGCTTCATTGGAGTACTATCATAATTTAGTCTTTTTTTAATAGCCTTTCTTGCTTTACCCCCATAACCACCTGTTCAGTTAATATTATCAACATTAAAATCATAGTCATGTTAAAATGCTTTATAGTCAGTTATTAATTTTAGATTAATCCGAGATGTAAACTAACTTTCATGGGTGTGCATTATCATAATTGTAGCTAGCTGAATCATTTCGAAGCTTTCTGCTCTTCTAGGACAAATTTATAAAACCAAAAATTAAAGTTTAATATACAGTTTTGTCCTTATTGCATATAACAATGTGCATAAAGTGTGTTATGTCCTAGAAACAGGATGATCATAAAAATGTGCAATATAAATATTACAGCTAAAAGTGCTTAACATATACATTAAACTATAAGTCAGTATTCATCGGTGCAGTTGTCTATCTGAATTTCAAGGATCTGAGTTATGCTATATAATTCTATCAAGTCATCTGATTCAGAAGAGAGCAAGGCCTGTACATGATGTCCTAGGCTGTTTATATACTCCGCTGGAATTGTGCTAACAGTGTCAAACTTCCTAAGAAACATACACTCTAAACTTACTACTTATTCCCCTTTCAAATACTCTATTTTTAATTGATTGCTCGTAGCAAAATGTTTCTGCATAGAGCATAAATGATCCTAATATGATAAAACATGCTGTAATTAACATATTCCAATCATAAACATCACTAAAATGGAGAACTCAATGCTCTGTTGAGGAGTAATGATTCATGGATGTATCTCAGTGAATCCCTGGTGGTGGAACATGTTGTGGACAATATGAGCATCAACATATTTGCAAGTTTTCAATTAATCACATAAAGTGTATAATAATTAGGGTGAAGGCAAGATGGCGGAATAGGAAGGGAGCACATTGATAGTTCGGGAAGACACAGGTTAATAAAAGTGGAGATACTGCAGGGTCAAGGAAGAGTAGGGGAAGAAACAGCAGAGGAAACTCTTCCGGAACTAGTGATTCACAGTGGACCTGCGTGGAGAGTGTGGGAGCCCAAGTTCGGGACACCAGCAGCAGACTCAACGCACCAGCGCTGGAACGCGAGGTGAGCCGAACCTCAATAGCCCGAGACACCAGCAGGCAAGCAGAAAGAGGAGACTAGAGGGAACAAGGGTAGAAACTCCGTGGGGAAAAGTTCACCAGGCTAACTAGAAGAGAGAGAGGAAAAAAAAAAGTGACCGATACGGACACAAGTTTCTCTCTCTCCGCTCACCCCTCAAAGGCGAGCAAGACAAAGAGCAGGCACCATTTTGGACATACTTCATAAGCAGGGCAACCTCAGGTCTGCACCGGCCCTTAGCCTAGCAGAAAAACTTGACTCTGGGGGGAGGGTTGAAATAACAGGAGATTAGGATATAACTTGGCAACCCAGTGGGAGACTGCAGGAGAATTGGAGCCCACACTGAGGGCAGCAGAGATTCCCTGTGTGGTCCTTGGGAAAGAGCTTCCAATCTCTGGCTCCTGTGGGTATATCATTTGCCTGCTAACTACCTCCAATTACGTTCAGCTGTGTGGAATTACTTCCCTTTTGAATCAAAAGAAAGAAAGAAAGAAAAGAAAGAAAGAAAGAAAGAAAGAAAGAAAGAAAGAAAGAAAGAAAGAAAGAGAGAGAAAGAGAGAGAGAGAGAGAGAGAGAGAGATTTACCAAGCCTAACCTGGGAGTGTCATCTTTAACACACCCTCAACTCTAAGGAACCAAACACAGCTCTCAGTCCACACTCATCTCAAGCCTCTAAGGCTCCACCAAAAGCAGACAGTCCACTTAATATACAGCCATAGTGTAACAAGAAAAAACACCACAGTGAAGAAACCAAATATCTCCAACATGCCATACAACAAACGCAAAAACTGAGGTAACAAGAACAAAGAAGACACTATGACACCCCCAAATGAAAAAGACACCCCAATTCAAGATTATGAAGATGATGAGATAGAAGAAATGCAAGAAGCGGATCTCAAAAAATTGATAAGAACATTAAGAAGTTCTCAAAAACAAATTCTTGAACTACAGAAATCCTTAATGGACAAGATAGAAAATCTCTCTCATGAAAGTGAAATATTAAGGAGGAATCAAAATGAAATGAAACAACTAGTAGAACAAGAAACTGTGATAGTGACGAGAAATCATAATGAAATGCAGAATTCAATAGATCAAATGACAAACACATTAGAGAGCCTTAAAAACAGAATGGGAAAAGCAGAAGGGAGAATATCAGACTTAGAAGACAGAGAACAGGAAAGGAAACAGGTAAACCAAAGAAAAGAAGAAGAAATTAGAAATCTAAAGAATATTGTCGGGAATCTACAGGATACTATTAAAAAACCTAACATTTGGGTTCTAGGAGTTCCTGAAGGCATGGAGAGGGAGAAAGGATTAGAAGGCATTTTCAGTGACATACTAGCAGAAAATTTCCCAGGTATGGAGAAGGACAGAGACATCTTAGTACAGAAAGCTTATAGAACCCCTAATAAACATGACCTAAAGAGATCCTCACCATGACACATTGTAATCAACTTCACCACAGTGAAACATAAAGAAAAGATTCTAAAAGGTGCAAGAGAGAAACGTCAGATTACTCTTAGAGGATCTCCAATTAGACTCACAGCTGACTTCTCATCAGAAACCCTACAAGCTAGAAGGGAATGGCGAGACATAGCCCAGGTACTAAGAGAGAAAAACTGCCAGCCCAGAATATTATATCCTGCAAAGCTCTCATTTGTGAATGAAGGGGAAATTAAGACTTTTCATAGCAAACAGAAACTGAAAGAATTTGTTGCCACTCGTCCTGCCCTGCAAAAGATGCTTAAAGATGTATTACATACAGAAACACAGAAACACGGTCACCAATATGAAAGAAGTTAAAGGAAGGAAACCTCACAGCAAAAGATCACAGGAAGCTCAATTTCTCTTTGACATAGAATTAAACTCTGATGCTCTGTTAAAGCAATGTGTTAAAGTAATCTATTATGTTCTCTTGATGTCTGTTAAATTCTAATTGTTCAAAAACAGCTGAATTTTTATTAAGAGCTATGGGTTATTTAAATATGTGCTTATTTTCAAAAATTTGAATAATCACCTTGTAACAATGATCAAATTTGGTCTATGTTATGTCATGATTTTAAGGAATCTTATTTCAACCAGATATTTTGGATTTTGAGCCTCCTTGGCATTCTTGAAAGACATTCAAAAAATCAAAGTTTCAAACAATCTGGTCTCTAAAATTTCCAGTAAATCCTGGACTTTGGTTTTTCCAGTTTGGGCCCCACTGAAAAAATTGAAGGACCTATGTCTCTCATCTTATAGAGACACCAACTAATCAGTCTATTTGGATTATATTAGAAGTACTGTGAAGCTGTGATATGGTACCAAACTTTAAGTTTCTATAATGGAAAATGCTATTAATACAAATGTTTGAGAATTAAAAAGTCTAATGATTTTGTGTTACTAGACATGATAGTTATCTTAATGAGAAAGCCCCAGAGGCCTAAAGGGTTAAATACTTGTGAAATCCTACAGGTGCTTTCAAAAATACTGTGAAGTCAACAAGTGCCTCTTGTTGGTTGATGAGTTTATAATTTTAAACATGGCGACTTAAAGTCTTTTGTCATCCACAGTTATATATGATTAGCTGCTCATAAAACTAAAGCGTTGTTGGTTCTGTGTTTAGCTGTCCTCCTATAGGTTCCTATGGACTTTTTCCAGCCACTTTTATTGTATTCAGTATTTTGGGATAGCTCTGTAAACAGATGAAGCCAATAATGTATTAACAGTACCAACTGAGAGAAAGTATGGTTAACTGAGGTTACTAAAAACAAAAAGCAATTCAAATCCATTGGCAATCTAGAAAAAGAGTCAAAGATTTTAAAAGCTATTATTAAAATTGCTATATTGGTCTATTATGCTATATTATATGTGTGTACATATTGTATGTCCACACGGGGAAATTTTATTAAGAGTTTTATTTTAAATGGCTTATAGATAAGATTGTCCATAAATTTAAGCTGCTAAAATAAATCAAAGATACATTTTAATTTGTGTGACCTGAATCTGTGTATCATATGTTTTAAACTTGTTGGTAGAAAGAAACTAAAAACATTTTAGATGGCTGTGCTTAAGTTTACTGGCTAAACAAACTACACCATGTTAGATATTTAAGAGGTGTTTTCAAATACATGATTCTTAAAATTTATAGAAGGCATTGGACCTTCTGGTAAATGTTTTCGTAAGTTGTTATCTAATGCTTGAAACGGTTTGCTAAGTATTCATGTGATATTGCTGTTGTCAGCAAGCGATCTAGGACTTGCTCCCTCATCTCTCTATTCTAAGCCCAACTTGTTCTTTCATTTCTCTATTCTCCTCAAGGTAGGAAACTAATTCTATTATGAAGGAATCTGTAGGATGCACAATTTAATCTTTAGACCTTATAAAAGAGATGGCTAACATTTTTCTGTAATAGCATAGCCAAAATAAGAACTTAAGTAATAATCTCATAGCTAGATTCATTTCGCCATCAGCGAAGTATACAGTAAGTAGAAAAAACCTCCCTTTCAGACCAAAGGGAAAGAAAGTTTTAAAGTGAGAATATAATTTTCCTCATGGGCATTGTCTACCTTAGAAAAACTACTACAGAACATGCCTGTGACTATAGACTTGTAGTTCAGGCCACCGAAGATTAGAGATGGGACACGGGCACTCCCTTGACTTGCATCCTCTGGTCTGCTTTAACACAAACCAGGAGGAAAAGAAAGCTCGGCATCAGAAGCAATGGGTGGCAGGCCTATTAATGGCTGATCTGTACAGTGATCTGCCCTCAAGGAGACCCAACAGGCCAGTCCACTGCAGTGGCTTTCAATGTGGTAAGCCTGGGCTTCAGCAGAAGTCAGCTTGTGAAGCGCCCTGGCAGCTCTGCCAAGAGTTGGATCACTGGAAATGGACCTGCCCTGAAGTCGAAGGATGTCCAGGTCAGAGCCACAGATCTTATTGGCTCTAAGCTGAAAAGCCCTTCACTCAGCCCAACTTCCAAAGTGACCACTGCAGCTGAGGGGATGGTCAAGTAGGGTCAGCAACATTGCAGGCAGAACTGTAAATTTCTTGTTAGAGATGCCCCCTGCCTTTACCTGGCCAGCACTCCTCCCAGGCCAGCCAAGTAATGAAAGTCAACAGAGTGCCTTCCCCTAGGAGGTTCACACCTCCCTTAGGATATACCCCATGTGAAGAGATAGATAGGTCTGGGCCTCTTAACTTACAAGGCTTAAAGCCCACCAGATTATTATCAAGCCCCTTCTATCAGGTTCTATTTGCCTCTCAATCAGAAAAATTACTTGTAGCTTAGACAGCACCTTTCTTAGCTCCTCTAATAATGACTCTGTCCTTTGTTCTAGGCCCTGTCTAGTGCACTTGGGCCTCATTCCTTTGTAATCATAACCTCTACTCTACCACCAATGGCTCTACTCCCAACCTGTGTGTACTGATGGTCCTCTTCCCCCCTTAATGCTGTATAATTGTTCAAACCTGGTAAATGCCACTCTTAGGATCATTGGTTACTATCCTCACTCTGTCTTTTATGACTTTGTATAAATATGAACGGAGACGGTAAACTTGGAAGGCTTCCATAGCCTTGGCAACTCATGACGACAGCCTAGGATGGTTACTGGCGCCATAAACTAGATTGTCAATTTGTTGGGTCAACAACAGGAGCCACTGTGCATTTGTTCCTCATGTGGGATCTCTGTCCTTAATGTGCTGTACATTGTGATTTAATGCTATAACTCGTACTCAAACAGTATGTTTCACTTTGTGTTTCTATGTGGGTGCAAACTGTTGAAATCTTTATACTAAATTGATCTTCTGTATATAAGGAGAATTGAAAATGAATCTTGATGCAAATGGAAGGGGAGAGGGAGCGGGAGAGGGGAGGGTTGCGGGTGGGAGGAAAGTAATGGGAGGGGGAAGCCATTGTAATCCATAAGCTGTACATTGGAAATTTATATTCATTAAATAAAAGTTAAAAAAATCTGATTAAATATGATTAAAACTGAAGGCCCTTTATTACTGCATAGTGTGCTAAAAATAAACAGTCCCGCCCATCCCTATCACTTTATAGTTCCACAAAACGTGATTGAAAACATAATTGACCTAACAAAAGGTTAGGTCTGAAGATTGAGGATTATAGTCAGGTTTGGAATTAATCTCCCAATGTGGAGGTTTCTTTTAGTCATTAGTCTATATTTACTTCCTTCCTATGAAAAACCAAATAAAAGCACTTTAGACTTGCCAAGTGTAAAAGTACCATTTTAATTTTTAGTCAAACTCATTAGAGGTTTGTTCTTTTTTTTTTACAGGCAGAGTGGACAGTGAGAGAGAGAGACAGAGAGAAAAGTCTTCCTTTTTCCATTGGTTCACCCCCCAAATGGCAGCCTGCGCATCACGCCAATCCGAAACCAGGAGCCAGGTGCTTCTCCTGGTCTCCCAAGTGGGTGCAGGGCCCAAGCACTTGGGCCATCGTCCACTGCCTTCCCAGGCCACAGCAGAGAGCTAGACTGGAAGAAGAGCAACCAGGACAGAATCTGTCACCCCGACCAGGACTAGAACCTGGGGTGCCGGCGCCACAGGCAGAGGATTAGCCTAGTGAGCTGCAGCGTCAGCCAAGAGGTTTGTTCTTTGTTTTCCTTATCCTTTGTTACCTTTGAAATCAGCCACTCTCCAGAGGAGACATCCTCCTTCTTTCCTGGCTTCAATGAACTGGAAAGACTACCTGGAAGGATTTACATCTGTGATAGGGAAAGAAGGAGAAGATGGTAGGCATTGCCATTTTGCTTGGCTTCATTTTCCTTTTGATGAGAATTCTAAGCAACTGACTCTATGTCCAGTATCAAGTGAAGAAAAAAGCCAATGTATGCAGTTAGTATTAACAAAACCCTCCAAGACTCTGACATATGTGTGTGTATATATATATATATTCCTTTATACAGAAAGTTTAGCAGATCTTTTCCTGTTATTTTGAAGTCTTACAAGTTTGTAAACTGCAATAAATACAAAATTTTGTCTCTGAGCTCCCAGAGGGGGCTCCCAGAGGGCTGGTTGTGTCCTTAATGTGTGCCTGGGATATGCATGTGTTAGCACATGCAGGGATGTGTGCATGTGTAACTGTACTTCTTGTTTCAACATTACCCTTTGCCTAAAATTATTTATTGACCTGTTTTTCTCCTCAGTTTCACTGTAAGGTGACTTGTTTTGTGCTGCATCAACTTAAGGAACCCTGCACCCTGGGGGCCCATGCTGGTGTTGTAGTCCTGGATCATTAAAGTAAAGAAACCTCAGGTAATCGACAGAACCTGGTGCTATCAGCTCAGTGCATCGAAAAACTAACTGTTGCTTTTCACTCACTTTCTCCCCCTTATTAGACATATTATTACTACAACCTCTGCTTGGACCTTGGAAAAAATCCCAGGGTCCCATGCTTAGGTTCCAGCTTCACCATGTTAGCCCACCACTTGATTATATTGGGTTCTCTCATGGAACCAGTATCTCTATACTAATGAAATCAAAGAGTCAAAGCAGGAATGATTCTTCCCCATTCAATTGTTAATGGTATTCTCTATCATAGGCATTCTCCTGAGTTCCACTGATGGGAATGGTGGTTTCATCTGATTACTATCCAACTCTCTTTTCTGCCAGCCTGACTGTTCTCAGGGAGTCAGAGACAAACTGGGCAGCCTTAATGGTTTGCTGTGATAACCGCCACTTTCAGGCTCAAAATCAGACTCAGTCATGATCTTAAGTAAACAAATCATGACTAGAGAGTCTTTTTAAGTTACAGTAGAATTTATAGTCTTAATTCCTAATCTCCTTCTGTATTCTCCCCAGTGTAAGTCCTGACTTAGTGGTCTGTCTGCTTTGTATTCCAGGACATGTTGGTGGTTTTTGTTAGAAAATATTTCTGCCTTTGTACTGTAAGTCATCATGATAGTTACAAATTACAGGATGGCAGGCTTTCAATGCTACAGGGAGAGAGAGTGTTCTGCTAGAATGAAGGTGCTTATAAGCAATATCTACCAGATTTGGTGACCTTACTTCTTATGTTCTCCTAAGCCATCCTGCATTTTTTCTTATTGATCTAGTTTTATTTCAAAACTGGTGAATCAGGAATATGATTTTGAATTCTATGTTTTATATAGAGTTTAGCCTCTGTTGATGACTGAGGGGGGGGGGAGAGAACACTTCTGTTGGTTCACTCCCCAAATAGCTGCAAAGTCAAGGCTAGTACAGTCTGAAGCAAGGATCCCAGTTCTCCATACAGATTTTCCACATGAGTGGCAGAGACCCAAGAACTTAGGCCAATTTCTGCTTCCTTCTGAGGCATATAAGCAGGGTCCTAGATCAGAAGTATGGCAGTAGAGCAACTGGTACACAAAACAGCATCCATATGGGATACTAACATTTCAGCCAGTGGCTTAACCCACTGCACCACAATGCATGCCCCCTCTCTTATTTTTCATT
Organism: Lepus europaeus; assembly: GCF_033115175.1. NCBI lineage: Eukaryota > Metazoa > Chordata > Mammalia > Lagomorpha > Leporidae > Lepus > Lepus europaeus. Next base: position 18,665 of record NW_026909410.1, on the reverse strand, counting down.
CTATTTATTAATCAAATTGGATCATTTGTAGGAATTCTCATATGCTGATCTTGGTTGATTGTGTCCTTTAATGTTCCCTTGTAGTCTGTAATTCTTGTAATCTAATATTTAGACATAGAGACTCAATATGATTCAAGTTATTTTTTTCAAAAGGATTACAGGTACAGTGTTGTGTAAGTCCCTTATATTACTGTTAAAGTAATGCAATAACAGGTTGTTTGAATATTAGTGATATTAACATGGACCAGTGGGTTTGTGAACCATTCTAATCCAACTATCATAAAGTTCTATCACAGCCTTTCATTTAATGTTCTCCATTAAGAATTAATCCATTAAGAATTAATTGCTAGGGCCGGTGCTGTGGCATAGTGGGTAAAGCCACCACCTGCATTGCCAGCATCATATATGGGCTCCAGTTCAAGAATCAGCTGCTCCAGTTCCAATCCAGCTCTCTGCTATGGCTTGAGAAAGCAGTGGAAAATGGCCCAAGTCCTTGGGCTCCTGCACCCCTGGGGGAAACCTAGAAGAAGCTCCCGGCTCCTGGCTTCAGATCGGCATAACTCTGACTGTTGTGACCATTTGGAGAGTGAACCAGTGGATGGAAGACCTCTATCTCCTTCTGCCTTTCCTTCTCTTTCTGTGTAACTCTTTACTTTCAAGTAAAATAAATATTCTTTAAAAAAAAGAATTATTGCATGGATTGTGAAAGGATAGCTGTCCAATTTTTACATTTCTATTTTAGCTAATTTTTCCTTTATCAGCAAAAAATACATGAGAAAAGGTTTTATTTATTTATTAAGCTACAAAACTTTATGTTGATATCTAATTTCATTTGCAGGTACCTTTGAGTTGTTTTGGTGGTGGTGTTTTTTATACAGTCTCATTATGAAATTATATAACTGATATTTATGAATATATAATGTATCTTAATTCATTGTCATCATTATTCTCCTTATTTGCATAATTCTCAGACCAGTTGGAACCTCTTATAGTTGGTTTCTGTCTATTATTTGTCACGAGCCATGAGGATTTTTTTTTAAAGATTTTTATTAATTTAATTGAAAGTCAGAGTTACACACAGAGAGAAGGAGAAGCAGAAAGAGTGAGAGAGAGAGAGAATTCTTCCATCCACTATTTCACTCCCCAACTGGCCACAACAGCCAGAGCTGTGCCAGATCTGAAGCTAGGAGCCAGGAGATTCTTCTGGGTGCAGGGTCCCAAGCACTTGGGCCATTTTCTACTGCTTTCTCAGGCCATAGAACTGGATCAGAAGTGGAGCAGCTCAGACAAAAACCAGCACCCATATGGGATGCTTGCACTGCAGGCAGCAGCAGCTTTACCTGCTACACCACAGTGGTGGCCCCAAGCAAGCCATGAGGTTTTTGAAAGTTTCCCTGGTTTCAGAAATCACACAATGTTCTAGTGTACTTCCTGTCCATACCTAGAGTCAGTTATTTCTTTGAAGATTCTTGATTACTTTTAGTGGGAGATGGTATTTACAGATTCTAAAATCTGTACCCATTATTCCTTTTACATATCATGTATATTCAGGACACTGTAAACCTAAGAAGTGCTAGCATTTGCCAATTTCTTCATATGTGTTATTCACTCCCCAAATGGCCACAACTGCCAGAACTGGGATGATCTGAAGCCAAGAGACAGGAGTTAATTCTGGATCTCCCATGTGGGTACAGGGGCCCAAACATTTGGACCATCTTCCACTGATGGTACTTGGCCATCAGTCAACAGCTGGATTGAAAGAGGAACAAACAGTATAGGACCTGATATGGGATGCTGGCATCCCAGAGGCTTAGCATAACATGCCACAGTGCTGGCCCCATAAAACAATCAGCCTTAAACCATAGAAAAATCTGACAAGAGAATGGGGAACTGCTAGGATTGGAGTAATGTAGCTCTCAGATTAGAAGAATATAGATGGGCCAGCAGTGTGGCACAGTGGGTTAAGCCACTGCCTGCAATGCTGGCATCCCATATGGGCACCTGTTCAAGTGTCAGTTGCTCCACCTCTGATCCGGCTCTCTGCTATGGCCTTGGAAAGCAGTAGAAGATGGTCCAAGTCCTTGAGCCCCTGTACCCATGTGGGAGACATGGAAAAAGCTCCTGGCTTCTGGATTTGGAATGGTAAAGCTCTGACTGTTGCAGCCATCTAGGGAGTGAACTGGTAGATTGAAGATTCTCTCTCTCTCTCTCTCCCTCTGTATAACTCTGCATTTTAAATAGATAAATAAATCTTTAAAAAAAGGAATGATGGTCGTGGGTTTTTCATATATTGCTTTGATTGTATTAAGGAATGTTCCTTCCATACCCAGTTTGCTTAGAGTTTTCATCATGAAAGGCTGTTGTATTTTATCAAATGCTTTCTCTGTGTCTATTGAGAGAATCATATGGTTTTTCTTCTGCAGTCTGTTAATGTAGTGTATTACGTTGATTGTTTTGCGAATGTTGAACCATCCCTGCATACCGGGGATGAATCCCACTTGGTCTGGGTGGATGATCTTTCTGATGTGTTGTTGCATTCTATTGGCCAGAATTTTATTGAGTATTTTTGCATCTATGTTCATCAGGGATATTGGTCTGTAATTCTCTTTCAATGTTGCGTCTCTTTCTGGCTTAGGAATTAAGGTGATGGTGGCTTCATAGAAAGAATTTGGGAGGATTCCCTCTTTTTCGATTGCTCTGAATAGTTTGAGAAGAATTGGAGTTAGTTCTTCTCTAAATGTCTGGTAGAACTCAGCAGTGAATCCATCTGGCCCTGGGCTTTTCTTTGTTGGGAGGGCCTTTATTACTGTTTCAATTTCTGTGTCAGTTATGGGTCTGTTTAGGTTTTCTATGTCTTCCTGGCTCAATTTAGGTAGGTTGTATGTCTCTAAGAATCTGTCCATTTCTGATAGATTTCCCTGTTTTCTGGCATACAAGTCCTTGTAGCAATTTCTGATGATTCTTTTTATTTCGGTGGCGTCTGTTGTTACATTTCCCATTTCATCTCTGATCCTATTGATTTGGGTCTTTTCTCTTCTTTTTTTAGTTAGTTGGGCCAATGGGGTGTCAATTTTGTTTATTTTTTCAAAAAACCAGCTCCTCGTTTGGCTGATTTTTTGTAATGTTTTTTTGGATTCAATCCTGTTGATTTCTTCTCTGATTTTAATTATTTCTCTTCTCCTACTGGGTTTGGGTTTGGTTTGCTGCAGATTTTCTAGATCCTTGAGATGACTTGAAAGCTCATCTATTTGGTGCCTTTCCAATTTCTTGATGTAGGCACCTATTGATATAAACTTTCCTCTTAACACTGCTTTTTTTTATTTATTTTTTTTTATTTTTGACAGGCAGAGTGGACAGTGAGAGAGAGAGAGAGACAGAGAGAAAGGTCTTCCTTTGCCGTTGGTTCACCCTCTAATGGCCGCCGCGGTAGCGCACTGTGGCCAGCGCACCGCGCTGTTCTGATGGCAGGAGCCAGGTGCTTATCCTGGTCTCCAATGGGGTGCAGAGCCCAAACACTTGGGCCATCCTCCACTGCACTCCCTGGCCACAGCAGAGAGCTAGCCTGGAAGAGGGGCAACCGGGACAGGATCGGTGCCCCGACGGGGACTAGAACCCGGTGTGCCGGCGCCGCAAGGTGGAGGATTAGCCTGTTGAGCCACGGCGCCAGCTTAACACTGCTTTTGTTGTATCCCATGGGTTTTGGTATGTTGTGCTGTACAATCAAAGCAATATATGAAAAACCCACGGCCAACATCCTATTGAATGGGGAAAAGTTGGAAGCATTCCCACTGAAATCTGGTACAAGACAGGGATGCCCTCTCTCACCACTGCTATTCAATATAGTTCTGGAAGTTTGGCCAGAGCTATTAGGCAAGAAAAAGAAATTAAAGGGATACAAATCGGGAAGGACGAACTCAAACTATCCCTCTTTGCAGATGATATGATTCTTTATTTAGGGGACCCAAAGAACTCTACTAAGAGACTGCTGGAACTCATTGAAGAGTTTGGCAAAGTAGCAGGATATAAAATCAATGCACAAAAATCAACAGCCTTTGTATACACAGGCAATGCCACGGCTGAGGAAGAACTTCTAAAATCAATCCCATTCACAATAGCTACAAAAACAATCAAATACCTTGGAATAAACTTAACCAAGCACGTTAAAGATCTCTACGATGAAAACTACAAAACCTTACAGAACGAAATAGAAGAGGATACCAAAAAATGGAGAAATCTTCCATGCTCATGGATTGGAAGAATCAATATCATCAAAATGTCTATTCTCCCAAAAGCAATTTATACATTCAATGCAATACCCATCAAGATCCCGAAGACCTTCTTCTCAGATCTGGAAAAAATGATGCTGAAATTCATATGGAGACACAGAAGACCTCGAATAGCCAAAGCAATCCTGTACAACAAAAACAAAGCCGGAGGCATCACAATACCAGATTTCAGGACATACTACAGGGCAGTTGTTATCAAAACAGCATGGTACTGGTACAGAATCAGATGGATAGACCAATGGAACAGAATAGAAACACCAGAAATCAATCCAAACATCTACAGCCAACTTATATTTGACCAAAGATCCAAATCTAATCCCTGGAATAAGGACAGTCTATTCAATAAATGGTGCTGGGAAAATTGGATTTCCACGTGCAGAAGCTTGAAGCAAGACCCATACCTATCACCTTACACAAAAATTCACTCAACATGGATTAAAGACTTAAATCTATGACCCGAAACCATCAAATTATTAGAGAGCATTGGAGAAACCCTGCAAGATATAGGCACAAGCAAAGACTTCCTGGAAAATACTCCAACAGCACAGGCAGTCAAAACCAAAATTAACATTTGGGATTGCATCAAATTGAGAAGTTTCTGTACTTCAAAAGAAACAGTCAGGAAAGTGAAGAGGCAACCAACAGAATGGGAAAAAATATTCGCAAACTATACAACAGATAAAGGATTGATAACCAGAATCCACAAATAAATCAAGAAAATCCACAACAACAAAACAAACAACCCACTTAAGAGATGGGCCAAGGACCTCAATAGACATTTTTCAAAAGAGGAAATCCAAATGGCCAACAGACACATGAAAAAATGTTCAAGATCACTAGCAATCAGAGAAATGCAAATCAAAACCACAATGAGGTTCCATCTCACCCCGGTGAGAATGGCTCACATTCAGAAATCTACCAACAACAGATGCTGGAGAGGATGTGGGGAAAAAGGGACACTAACTCACTGTTGGTGGGAATGCAAACTGGTTAAGCCACTATGGAAGTCTGTCTGGAGATTCCTCAGAAACCTGAACATAACCCTACCATACAACCCAGCCATCCCACTCCTTGGAATTTACCCAAAGGAAATTAATTTGGCTAATAAAAAAGCCATCTGCACATTAATGTTTATTGCAGCTCAATTCACAATAGCTAAGACCTGGAACCAACCCAAATGTCCATCAACAGTAGACTGGATAAAGAAATTATGGGACATGTACTCCATAGAATACTATACAACAGTAAGAAACAACGAAACCCAGTCATTTGCAACAAGATGGAGCAATCTGGAAAACATCATGCTGAGTGAATTAAGCCAGTCCCAAAGAGAAAAATATCATTTGTTTTCCCTGATCGGTGACAACTGAGCGCCAAAGGGGAAACCTGTTAAGTGAAATGAACACTATAAGCAACAATGAACTGATCAGCTCCTGTCCTGACTTTAGATGTACAATGTATTACTTTATCCTTTTTAGTATTTGTTGTTGTTGTTGTGGTTCTAGTACTATTGGTTGAACTCAGTAATTAACACACAATTATTCTTAGGAGTTTAAATTTTAACTGAAAAGTGATCCCTGTTAAATCTAAGAGTGGAAAAAGAGAGGGAGGAGATGAAGAGCTATGGGTTATTTAACTATGTGCTTATTTTCAAAGACTTGAATAATCACCTTGTAACAATGATCAGTTTTGGTCTATGTTATGTCATGATTTTAAGGAATCTGTAGGACACACAATTTAATCTTTAGACCTTATAAGAGATGACTAACATTTTTCTGTAATAGCATAGCCAAAATAAGAACTTAAGTAATAATCTCATAGCTAGATTCACATCGCCATCAGCGAAGTATACAGTAAGTAGAAAAAAAACCTCCCTTTCAGACCAAAGGGAAAGAAAGTTTTAAAGTGAGAATATAATTTTCCTCATGGGCATTGTCTACCTTAGAAAAACTACTACAGAACATGCCTGTGACTATAGACTTGTAGTTCAGGCCACCGAAGATTAGAGATGGGACACGGGCACTCCCTTGACTTGCATCCTCTGGTCTGCTTTAACACAAACCAGGAGGAAAAGAAAGCTCGGCATCAGAAGCAATGGGTGGCAGGCCTATTAATGGCTGATCTGTACAGTGATCTGCCCTCAAGGAGACCCAACAGGCCAGTCCACTGCAGTGGCTTTCAATGTGGTAAGCCTGGGCTTCAGCAGAAGTCAGCTTGTGAAGAGCCCTGGCAGCTCTGCCAAGAGTTGGATCACTGGAAATGGACCTGCCCTGGAATCGAAGGATGCCCAGGTCAGAGCCACAGATCTTATTGGCTCCAAGCTGAAAAGCCCTTCACTCAGCCCAACTTCCAAAGTGACCACTGCAGCTGAGGGGATGGTCAAGTAGGGTCAGCAACATTGCAGGCAGAACTGTAAATTTCTTGTTAGAGATGCCCCCTGCCTTTACCTGGCCAGCTCTCCTCCCAGGCTAGCTAAGTAATGAAAGTCAACAGAGTGCCTTCCCCTAGGAGGTTCACACCTCCCTTGGGATATACCCCATGTGAAGAGATAGATAGGTCTGGGCCTCTTAACTTACAAGTCCTAAAGCCCAACAGATTATTATCAAGCCCCTTCTATCAGGTTCTATTTGCCTCTCAATCAGAAAAATTACTTGTAGCTTAGACAGCACCTTTCTTAGCTCCTCTAATAATGACTCTGTCCTTTGTTCTAGACCCTGTCTAGTGCACTTGGGCCTCATTCCTTTGTAATCATAACCTCTACTCTGCCACCAATGGCTCTACTCCCAACCTGTGTGTACTGATGGTCCTCTTCCCCACTTAATGCTGTATAATTGTTCAGACCTGGTTAAGGCCACTCTTAGGATCATTGGTTACTATCCTCACCCTGTCTTTTATGACCTTGTCTAAATATGATCAGAGTCGGGGAACTTGGAAGGCTTCCATAGCCTTGGCAACTCATGACGAGAGCCTAGGGTGGTTACTGGCGCCATAAACTAGAGTGTCAATTTGTTGGGTCAACAACAGGAGCCACTGTGCGCTTGCTCCTGATGTGGGATCTCTGTCCTTGATGTACTGTACATTTTGATTTAATGCTATAACTAGTACTCAAACAGTATGTTTCACTTTGTGTTTCTATGTAGGTGCGAACTGTTGAAGTATTTATACTAAATTGATCTTCTGTATATAAATAGAATTGAAAATGAATCTTGATGTGAATGGAAAGGGAGAGGGAGCGGGAGAGGGGAGGGTTGCGGGTGGGAGGGAAATTATGGGAATGGGAGGCCATTGTAATCCATAAGCTGTATACTGGAAATTTATATTCATTAAATAAAAGTTAAAAAAAAAAGAAGAAAAAAAAACATTCCTTGACAGGCAAGACAAAAAAAAAAGGAATGAATATAGAGCTTACTTTTTGTTTTGAAACTCTTTGTCAACACACACTTGGACATACACTCAGATAACATGTTGGGTAAGGAAGATGGAAATTAAGTAGTAGTATGTACCTAAGGTGAGGAGTCTAACAGAATTCCCAAACCACATTCATTTGGAAACCTAAAGGACAAAGCTCTCCAGGTAAAGGTATACCAATAGTAAGCTCATCTATTATTCAGCCTAAGTAACTCCTGAGAAGTTTGAATTGGTAAAAGAGTTTCAAAAATTGGTATCTGGATACTGAGCCCCTACATATTTACAGCTGAGAATACATAGCCTAAGCATCCAAGGATCATCAACTCTTGAAGTTGAACCAAAGTGGAGTACAAGAAGTAGGATTTAAGCTCTGGCATAAGTAACAAAAATCTATCTCCAAGGCAAACACTTTTCATACAAGATATCAGGACATCCCAAAATATTATGTTCAGGGTAATGACCATTAGAAGTCAAAGAAAACCTGGCACATATGAAAATATGGACACATGAGCAGACTGAGTCACAACAATGCCCAGCAGAAACACATTGGTAGATGTCAGACTGAAATTATCAGATGGACATTTAAAATGATTAAAAAATAAAAAAGCAGTCTTAAAAGTATTTGCAGGAAACAAAAAAAAACTAAATATATAGAACTTTGAATTATTAAGGTTTCTATTTAAAAAGTTTGAGTGGATGAGTGAAAGAGCTTACAACCCAATTATGTGAACCATTACCTCTGCATCTCAGGGTCTGCATTACCAGGAAGCTGGATTCAAAATTTGGAGCCAAGGGGACAAGCCATTGTGGTGCAACAGGTTAAGTGATTGCCTGTAATGCTCACATCTCATATCTGAGTGCTGATTGAAACCTAAGCTTCTCCTCTTCCTATCCAGATCCCTGGTGATTCACCCAAGAAATCAGTAGAAGATAGCCTGAGTGCTTGGATCCCTGCCATCCATATTGGAGACCCGGCTAGTGTTCCAGCCTCCTGGTCTCAGCCTGGACAAAGCATTAGCCATTGGAATCATCTGGGTGAGTGAACCAGTAGAAGGAAGATTCTGTATCTTTCCTTTGGTTTGTCACTCTGTCCATCATATAAATAAATCCTAAAGAAAAGGAAGCTATAGTCAGGAATAAAACCTAGGTAGTCCAATGTGGAAGACAGGTATCATATTCACTATGCTAAGCACACTCTAATTAGAACATTTTAAATAGAAAACATGATCAAATTTAAAAACTCAAAGGATACTTTAACAGCATCTTGACATACAAGAAAACAAAATTACTCAAACTAGGAGATAAAAAGAAATTATTGAGGGACTGATGTGGTTCTATAGTAGGATAAGCCTCCACCTGCATCACTGATATTCCATATGGGCTCTGGTTTGGGTCTTGGCTGCTCCTCTTCTGATCCAGCTCTCTGCTAAGGCCTGGGAAAGCAGTAGAAGTTGGCCCAAGTGCTTTGGACCCTGCACCCAAGTGGGAGACCCAGAGGAAGCTCCTACCAATTGGTTTTGGATCAGTTCAGCTCTGGCCATTGTGGCCCTTTGGGGAGTGAACCAGCAAATGGAGCAGATGGAAGACTTTTCTCTCTGTCTCTCCATCTTTCTGTAAGTTTACCTCTCTCCGTCTCTGTAAGTTTACCTCTCTAATAAATAAATAAAATATTTTTAAAAGAAATTACTGATAAATTGGCAAAATGAGACAAAAATGGAAATGCAGAACACTAATTAGTATATTTTAAATAAAAATCAGGTAACCAAAGGTTAAAGCTGAAAGGATACATTTAACAGAATATTGACATACAAGAAAACAAAATTAGTAAAAATGGAAGATAAAAAGAATTACCTATATAGCAGCTGATTAAGGCAAAATGGAAATACAGATAATTTTGTTTCAATATATAAAAAAGAAATAAATGCTATCCTATAGTTCTTGACCCACGGAAAATGTTTTTCAAGAATGATATTTAAGTCAAACAAGAACTATCAGCAGAAGCAGAAATGAATGAATAATCTCATAATTTTAAATTTTGCAGAAAGCTATTACAAATTTAAATTTGATTAACACTGTAGATAAAATAGGCCTCAAACATATGAAGCAAGACTCCAAGTAGAAATAATCAAGTCACTTTTGATAGCTGAACACTTCAGTATAAGTTTTTCAATACCTCATATGTAAACAAAAAGAATACATTAACACAATAAGAAATATGAACATATTTAACCCATGAATTTTATACTTTAGACTAAATGCACAAACTTATAGGAAAATACTACAAAACAAATATAAAAAACGTAATTTGATTTAGTTGTATAATTATTACAGATATTGAAATTTAAATTTAAAACATTTCTAGAAGAGAATTCTAAAGCTACATTACTCTTAGTTCTTCCAGATTATGGGAGGAAAACCAAATAGTGATTTACACAAAGTAGCTGTCATTTTGCAGTATGTTCTATATGCTGCAATCCTAACCTCCCACTATTACAGTAGGAAGAGTTTAGGTTTTAGTGAGGTGATAAGGTCTCAAGTGCAGAGGTATCATGGATTAGATTAATGGCCTGATTTAAGATGCTTTAAGAGCTACCTTGATTCTTTCACATTGGGACAGCACATTAAGAAGAACCTAGCAACAAGCCCTCACTATAAAGGAACCTGCCAAAGTTGGTTGTTGCCATCCCAACTCTAAGAAAAAGGAGCTCTAAGAAATAAATTTCTGCTGGTTTAAGTCTCCCTGTTTGTAGCATTTGGCTGTTGGCATCTACATGGACCAAGGCTGTGACAGGTGACTCAAAAGTTTAAACTTTCTACAAGGTATAGCTCACCTGAGAGGTTATAGACTCTAGGTTATTTTGCTTGGTTGTTTTAAAAACAGGGCCTATACTTCATAAAAATAAATGTTACTTTGTAACTGGCCCAGTTCAGGCTTCTGTACATCTGCTTGCTTTATAATGACAAAGCCACAAGATAACACAGGTAGCACCAAGGTCAGTGACACCATGCCTGACCCTGACCAGGAACAATTGAATAATTGAATTGTTAAATTTTTCAATAAGGTTACAAAGAAACTGGCTGATTGGCTAACTACTTCTGGCTTCTGTATGCCTTCTTTCTGCTTGCACAAGCCCAGATACATGATTAAATGACTGATAAAAAGTAGGTTTTGCCTTTAAAAACCTCCTGCCACTCCAACTCAGTGCTGTCTTCTCCAGACTTGTTCTCTAAAAAGGCAGCTGCCAGATGGCTAATAAAAACTCCTAGTTTGACCTCAAAAGTCTCAATGTGTTTTTTATCTGTGCACCCCACAACAAGGAAAGTTCTAATCAATCAAAAACACATTAGCCATTGGACTGGTGCTATGACATAGTGGGTAAAGCAACAGTGCCAGCATCCCATAAGGGCACTGGTTCAAGTCCTGGTTGTTCCCCTTCCATCCAGCTCTCTGCTATGGCTTGGAAAAGCAGTAGAAGATGGCCCAAGTCCTTGGGCCCCTGAACTTGTGTGGGAGACCTGAAATAAGCTCCCGGGCCTGGCTTTGGGTTGGCCTATCTCTGGCCTTTGCATACATTTGGGGAGAGAGCCAGTGAATGGAAGATATCTCTCTGTCTCTCTTTATTTCTCTCTTTTCTCTCTATTTTTCTCTTTCTGCCTCTGTCTCTCTGGAACTCTACTTTTCAAATAAATAAATCTTAAAAACATGCAGCAGCCCTTCTTAATTTATTGTATGAGGTCAACAGAGCCTTGATACCAAATTTTGATAAGCAAACAATTATAAGCCACTTTGTATTGTATACATGTTTTATTTTTATTTATTTTTAGAGATAGAGTTATACACAGAGAAAGGGAGAGGCAGAAAAAAATGGTCTTCCATCTGTGAGTTCATTCAGAAATGGTTACAACAGCTGGAGGTGAGCCAATTTGTAGCCAGGAGCTTCTTCCTGGTTTCCTATGTGGGTGCAGATGCCCAAGTATCTGAGCCAATCTTCTCTGTTTCCCAGACCAGAGCAGACAGCTGGATTGGAAGTGCAGCAATCAAGACATAAATTGGCACTGATCCAGGATGCCAGTGCTGCAGGTGGACTCTTAACATACTATACCATAGTGTTGGGCCCAACATTGATTTTTAGAATTCAAATCATTAGGAAACTAAATTCCATGATACAAAGGTTAATTTTAATATTTATTTATTTATTTTGAAAGTAAGAGGAACAGAGAGGTAAGAAGAGACATAAAGGTATCTTTCATCCATTGGTTCTCTCCCTACACAACCACAACAACCAGGGCTGGAGCAAGCTGATGCTCAGAGCCAGAAGCTTCATCCGGATCTTCCACTCATGTGGCAGTGTCCCAAGAACTTGGGCCATCTTCCACCACTCTTCCCAGGCCAGTAGCCCAGAGCTGCATTGCAAGTAGAGCAGCTGGGGTAGGAACTGGTGCCCATATGGGATGCCGGCATCATAGGCACTGGCTTTACCAAGTATGCCATAATGACGACTACACGAAGGTTACTTAGTAACAATCAACATGGATATATTAGAAGATGGGTTTAAATATTAACCAACAAAATATTTTACAATTTGTAATTAACCAGTATAAATCATGATATTAATAAAAGAACAAAATCATACAGCCACTTCCATTAACAGAAAAACATGATAAATTGAAAAAAAAGTCTTTAGTAACTAGAATAGGACAGGGATCCCTAATGTTGTAAAATAACTTTGAAGAAAACCTAACCTAATATTTTATTTTAAATATTTAAAAAATCCTCTCTAAAGCCAAGAATATTACATGACTACCCATTATCATTATTCTATATTACAATACAGAGCCCTTAACAAAGAAAATATATGGTAAGAAAGTAAAAACGGATATGTCATGACAGTATATGTAGCAAATCTAAAATAATAAGCTAACAGCCGGCACAGTAGTGCAGTAGGTTAATTCTCCACCTGCAGTGCCAGCATCCCGTATGTGTGCCTGTTCTAGTCTCAGCTGATCCTCTTAAGATCCAGCTCTCTTCTGTGGCCTGGGGATAAAGTAGAAGATGGCCCAAGTCCTTGGCCCCCTGCACCCGCATGGGAGACCAGGAAGAGGCACCTGGCTCCTGGCTTCAGATCGGCACAGCTCTGGTCATTGAGGCCATCTGGGGAGTGAACCAAAGGACGGAAGACCTCTCTCTGTCTCTCCCTCTCACTATCTGTAACTCTACCTCTCAAATAAATAAATAAAATCTTTTAAAAATAAAATAATAAGCTAAAATATTTTAAGGAAGTTTAGCAGGTACCATGGATACAAATTAATAAAAACTCAATTTTATTTCTATATGCCTACAATACAAATTTTATGATTATATTGCCAAATAATGAAGAGAGATTTAGTGGTGTAGTTATGATACCCATACACTATATCCAAGTGTATGGATTCAGATTCCAGCTCCTTTTCTAATTCCAGGTGCCTGCTAACATGTGCCTTGGGAGGCAGTGTTGATGGATCAAGTATATGGGTCCCTATCACCAATGTGAGAGACCCAAAATGAGTTACAGTCTTCTGAGGTTAGCCTGTTGCAGGCAGTTTAGGAGTGAGTCAACAGATAGAAGATCTGTCTCTGTCTTTCAGATATTTGAAATAATAAATATTTAAAAATTCCTTTTAAAGTAGTACTAAATAGGCCGGCGCCGTGGCTCACTAGGCTACTCCTCTGCCTGAAGCGCCAGCACCCCGGGTTCTAGTCCCAGTTAGGGTGCCGGGTACTAGTACCAGTTGCTCCTCTTCCAGTCCAGCTCTCTGCTGTGGCCCAGAAGGGCAGCGGAGGATGGTCCAGGTGCTTGGGTCCCTGCACCCTTTGGGGAGACTGGGAGGAAGCACCCGGCTCCTGGATTTGGATCAGCGCAACACCAGCCATAGTAGCCGTTTGGGGAGTGGACCAATGGAAGGAAGACCTTTCTCTCTGTCTCTCTCTATCACTGTCTATAATTCTACCTGTCAAATAATAAATAAATAAATAAATAAATAAAAATTTTAAAAAGTAGTACTAAATATGATAGCTAATGAAATCTTACAATATTTCTACAACATTCTCCTGCAAGCATATTTAATAATTGAGAGAAAATAATGAATATAATAAATGGAAGAATATTAGCAATATGTCAGTAAAGCCCATGTTATACATTCAATAAAATGCAATTAAAACATTGTAGTTAAAACCAAGATTTTCTACAGATTCAATATAGTGCCAATTAAAATCAGAAAAGGAATTTTGGGAAAAAATGACAAGTTATTTCTACAGTACAAAGGTACAAAATACCTATGATAACCAGGAAGCAGAAGAAGAAAACTAGTGACCTTACACAAGTGCAAGTGATTTCAGATTGAAAGTTGCTGTAGTTAACAGAGAATGCAGTTGGTACTAAAATAGACACATGGACCTAAGGAATACAGTAGCTGAGAAGCAGAGAAAATGTATATGGTCACTTCCTTTGTAACACAGATGTCACTTACAGTACATAGTGAAATAACGGTAGTCTTTTTATTAAATAATGATGTATATATGGAAAATTCAACTAGATGTAAAAATGGGAAAATCAATACTGACTCCTATGTTATACAATATTCAAAAAGCTATTTAAGGAGGCTGGCACCGTGGCTCAATAGGTTAATCTCCACCTGTGGCACCGGCACAATGGGTTCTAGTCCCGGTCGGTGTGCCGGATTCTGTCCCAGTTGTCCCTCTTCCAGGCCAGCTCTCTGCTGTGGCCCAGGAGTGCAGTGGAGGATGGCCCAAGTGCTTGGGCCCTGCACCCACATGGGAGACCAGGAGAAGCACCTGGCTCCTGCCTTTGTATCAGCACAGCACACGGGCCACAGCGGCCAATGGAGGGTGAACCAACGGTAAAGGAAGACCTTTCTCTCTCTCTCTCACTGTCCACTCTGCCTGTCCAAAAAAAAAAAAAAAAAAAAAACCTATTTAAGGGATCGAATATCTAACTGTGTAAATTAAAACAAGAAAGATTCTAAACCTACAGCAGGCAGTAACCAAATGTATCTATCTAAATTTAAGCTTAAATTAATTAAAATTATCAGTGTTTGAAATAAAATCCCTCCATTTCACTAGCCATATTTGAACATTAAATCTTATTTATGAAAATTTCCAATGTCAGAAAGTTCTATTGAACAGCAGTGTTCGAGAAAATTACTTAGTACATCTTGTACAGAGGGCTACAACTTTGTAAAAGGTTATACAGAATACTAAGTTTTTTTTTAAACAGAAAGTATCAATAAACTGAATTTTTTTAAAATTAGGAGTTTCTGCTAATTCAAAGACATAAGTAAGAAACAAGGAACATTTAAACTACCGAGCAATAACCTCTAGTTTATATTTTTAAGTGAAAAAATTTAAAATGGCATTAACATTTCAATTGTTGCCTATGCACACTTCTGTATTTTTAGATTGTATGGAAAATAACACAAATATGGCAACAGAAAAATTAGACAGCAGGTGCATACAAAATAATCATGGAAATAGTAAGGATGAAGCAACTGGAATAACCCAATGCTGCTAATAGGAGAGTAAATTGGTGAAACTCATTTGGGAAACTGTTGACAATATCTGTTAAAGCTGAATATCATATCTTATGATTAAGCAATTCCTAAAGTGCCAATATATGTGCAGCAATATAATTAATTAGAAAATATTTATGGCCAGTACATTGTAACACACCTGAAGCAGAATTTCTGCAAATGCATTGCAAACTCTGCATAAGAATATCCCTGCAGGAACATAGAACTGAAGAGCTCCCCACAGTCAGAAGAATCCATCTTTGGAGGAGCCTGCTTCAGACCTGAGCCATGGTAGCTGACTCCTGTGACCTGGCACAACTCTTATTGACTACTCCCCACTTTGTGAAGGTGGTTGTGCATTGACTACAGCAGCTGGGATGTTACAAATTGTCACTGAGTTTTTAAATTACAATCAAGTGTGCTGGGGCCTCCATATGTAACCATGCTAGATCTTCATATAACAGAAGTATCCAGACAATTGCACAGGGCACTCTGGAGTGGCTCAGGGTCCCTTGCTCTGTGAAGCGGAAGCAAGAGGACTCAGAAGCCATGAAATTGTCAGTGTGTGGGAATGGGTGTCCAGAGATGGAGGAGGTGAAGCTAGCAGAATCTGTCAAGTTCCTTCTGCAGCTATTTTTAAAGAAGTTCTTATGAGTAAAATTAATCCTGTCAAATGTATTTTGTGCATTTATTGAGGTAATCATGTGTGTTGCTCTTTACTATGTTAATATTTATGTTAATTGATTTACAGATGGTGAGTAATTGTTGCGTTTCTGAAAATCTGATTTGAGCATGTTTTTTAACGTGCTGTTGAATTTGTTCAGCCTTTGTAAAAAATGTTCCATCTGTGTCAGTGAAGCTGGCCTGCAGCTTTCTTCTCTTAGTAATGCCTGCACAGCTAGTGTGGGCTTAACTTACTACCTGGAAATGTCAGCCCTGTCACTTGGCCTTTGAATCAGAATAGCTGATCTCAAAAAGTGAATGTGTAATTACATTCTACTCTGGCTCTTTCAGAAAAATTACAGGATTGTTATAATTTCTTATTTACATATTTTATAGAATCCAGTACAGAGTGTACAGGTTCTAGATTTACTTTAGTCTTATTGTTTGTTTAGTCTCTTACAAGGGTGGTGTTCTGTTCATGTTCTCTATTTCATTCTGACTCAGCTTTGTTAGGCTGCATGTTCCTAGAGGTACACCCATTCCCTCTAGATTATCAATTTTGTTGGTTTATATTCATTTATGATATTCTCTTATGATCTTTTGTATCCCTGTAGCATCAGTTGTAATGTCTCCCTTTTCACTATGATTTTTTTTTTCATTTTTCACACATTTTTCACTGTTATTCTGGATAAGAATTCATTAATTTTCCTTATGTTTTTGAAAGAAAGAAACTTTGGAGCAGGTATTGTGTTTAGCAATTAGGATGCCTTTATGATACCTTGATCCCATATTAGAGTGTTTAAAAATTTAGTCCTGGTTGTATTCCTGAGTCTAGCTTCCTAATAATCGTACCCTGTGAAACATCAGGGGACAAATTAATTATTTGGGTCCTTACCACCCACATGGAAGGCCTGGATGAGTTCCTCACACCAGATTTTGTCCTGGGTCAGCTCTGGTTTTTATGGATATTTAGGGAATAAATCAAACTTGGATGATATCTCTGATATCAAACCCTGGTACTCAGATATGGGTTGAAGGCATCATAATTATTGTCTTAACTGCTAAGCTAACCAACTGCTCCCCTTTGATTTCTTAATGAAAACAATTGCATTATGGATAATCTTTTGCAATAAATTTTCTGTATTTAGCAATCAATCCTGAAAATCACCTTATATGTCAGTTATTGTCCTTATTTTTATAGAACTTTTTTGAAAAGTATAGACAGTGATAGATTATATATATAATATATGTTATAGATTATATGTTATAGATTATGTTATAGATTGTAATATATAATATTATAATATATTATATTATATTATAAATAAATTATATATTGTACATGTTATATATTGTTATATATAATATTGTGTGTATATACATATACATATACACACACACACACACACACATATAGCCACAACAACACAACCAGCTCTGTGTCAGACTAAAGTCAGGAGTCAGGAACATGATTCTGCTTTTCCATTTGAGTGGCAGGGTCCCAAATATTTAGGCCATCTTCCACTGCATTCCCAGGCACAGTGACAGGAAATTGGATCATAAGGAGAGGTGTTGAGGCTTGAATAGGGATTCCAATATTGGATATTGATGGCATACATTGTGACTTAACTCACTGCACCAAAATAAAAATACCTTTATTCTTTATGCTGCTGCACAGTACTTTACTGTATGTCCCATAGCTATTGAAACACTCTCTTATGTGGGCAGAAATATATATAAAGCATTATTACCATTTACCAAATTACCCATCCAGGTTTGTTCTGGTTTGCATTACTAGCAATATAAAAGATTGTATATATCTGTTCGCAAATTGGCCAAAAACATGTTTTGTCATACTTCTAGATTTTCTACAATCTGATAAGTAATTTATTGTTTTAACTTTTATTCATTTACTTATTAGTGAGCAGTAGGGGCATAAACTAGCACTTTGATATGGGGTATCAGAATTGCAAACAATGACTTAACCCATGGTACCAAAATATCGTCCCTAAAAATAGTTCTTAGTTAAGAACAATGTGCTGGGTTATAGGCCAGCCAACTTAAAAAGAATCAATGGAGAAAAGCTAGAAGTGTGTGATTCCAAGGCTGTGGTGTAGCAAGTAAAGCCACTGCCTGCAGTGCTGTCATCCCATGTGGGCAGCCAGTTTCAATCTCAGCTACTCCACTTCTGATCACCCTCCCTGTTGACGTGTCTGAGAATGTGGTGGAAGATGGTCCAAGTCCTTATATGCCTGCATCCATCCACATGGGAGACCCAGAATAAGCCCCTGGCTTCTGACTCCTGGCTTTTGATTGGCCCAACTCTGCCCATTGCAGCCATTTGGGGAGTGGACTGGTGGATGGAAGACCTCTCTCTCTTTCTCTCTCTCTCTCTCCCTCTGCCTCTCTGGAACTCTGCCTTTCAAATGAATAAAAAACAAATGCCTTATGAAGTCAGAATGAATCATTCAAAAATGATCTCTGCCTGAATTATTTAACTATAGTTAAATTATAAATTATAATAAATTTTGTTATTAAAGTATAAAACCACATTTGTTTCCATCTCATCTCTTTACTGATGCTTTAAATACAGTTGTCTAAAATATCATGTATTTTATTGCATTGTTCGACCAGAACAGAAATGTGATCTATTCAACAATAACAGTCTTAGGAAGGAGGGCAGGAGTAAAGCTTTATTTGACTAGGAAAAGGACATCAGGTGGTAACTTGAATCTAATGAAT